>NC_135688.1:22719071-23019071 GCF_964276395.1 Gasterosteus aculeatus | reverse complement strand
TACAATATTTGAATTGTGATTTTACATCCTATATAAAAATCATAGAAATTGTACGGATATGTATTGTAAAGGCATGGTTTTAAGAGCATTTTAATGCAGTGTCCTTGTCTTACTCTTCTACATGAACAGTTCTGGACAGAGACAACTGTGGTAGCAGGGTGATTTGGTAATTATGAGTGCAGTACTGTCACATTTCATTTCATTTGCTACCTGCTATCAGGGCCGAAACAAATAAGGGCTGAACGTGGTCTTCAATTCAAATGTGAAAAACTGTGTGGAAGACAAGCTATGGGGAGTTCCTTAGTGCATTCCAGCTCCGTCTTTGCTTAGAGATTACCCGTGGCAGGTTGATTTAATCATCTGCGGTAAGGGAACTAATTAAAATTTCTGCGCCCATTTTGGTGAAAAGGCCTTTACAATAGAATTACCTTGACACGCTGTTGTCCCCCTCCGGGCCATCTGTATGCAGACACGGTGCTGCTTCTCAGCGCGCTTGACACGTCTTATCTCCGGCGGTCGTCCACAGGTGTTCTCGGTCACGGGAGTGAGATCCAAATGCTGTGCAGGGACTGGGATGCAGCCTAATGCTGTTTACTCTTCCCAGTACAAGTGGCTTGCTGCGTTGCAGAAGTGAAGCATCTCCGGTTTTAAAAATGATAATAGTGGCCAACATTTACAAGCTACAGACAAGCTTTTTTTCATTTTTAAAGCTTTAACAACCTTTAGTTGTAGATGAACAAAGTTGTCTTTTAAGGATCATTGTGTGTGCAGTGGTGATGGCTGAGGTACACGACTCTGTTTTACAATACACAAAGCCCCGTGTTAAACAGAGTAGCGCTCTGCTTGTGACCCACATAAGCAACAAGTTAAGTTCATGACATCTTGCAACATGAAAGTGGACAGCTGTTCTCCCAACAGCTGTCACAACTAAAAATGACACTACAGTACTTTAACTCAATTGAGCCCCAGAGAGATGGACTAAACATCTACAGTAACTATAGTTATATACTGTAACCTTTAAACCTAATAAAATGTACTGACATCGCCCTTTGTTCCCTCTCCCTTGTAATTACAAAGTGTTTTTTAATACGAGCCATGAAAATCAGAAATGGATGCCCTTCTGGTTGCATTATGATATGTTTTACAAAAAAATAAGATGGCAACAGCACAAAAGACAAACCAAAGAGGGTTCGCTGTGTCGCCTCACAGTAAGAAGGTCTTGGGCTCTGTGTGGAGTTTGCATGTCCCTGTGCCTGCGTGGGCTCTCTCCAGGTACTCCGGTTTCCTTCCCAAAGTTCAAAAACATGTTATTTGGTTCTCTGAATTTCCCATTGGTGCACTTGGGGGGACACAATGTTTGTCTGTCTCTATGTCAGCCCTGTGCTTGACTTTACACGATCCCTCGCTCAATTTAAGATGGGATTGACTCTAACCTTTGATCCTGTAAGAACAAGTGGTATGGAAAACATGCACTCGCTGTTTTCTTGACAAAATAGTTTGACACAGTTTTTTTTAAGATAATTTCTGTAATGCATTCTAGGTGGATCAATTTTACATTTTACGAAGACATGAGACAACTAAACCAATCATTACTGAACAATAATGTTTAGTAGTACTGCGCCTCAAGCCGGGTCTAACAATAGGTTGATTGTGATTGCGGTACACCTGCACATGCTCTGCATATTTTGTGTTTGTGTATTCATAAAACTCACTCACAAGGTCAGGGTTCTTTAGTCTTACCTTAATTTGCAGAAATGTAATGTCCACCTCTGGTTCTTTAAGCAACCACACAGGAATTATTGGGCAAATGACAGTAGGGATAAGCTCTATATCAGTCACTCCTAGCTTCTTGCTGCTGCTCCCTCTATCTATCCAAAACTTGTCTTTGGTCCATTGTGCCTTTCCCAGCATGCCTGTAACACTTTTTTAGTTGGGTGATGACCTCTCAGGTTTATCCAATAATTAACCAACAGCTGCTTTCTGCAATGATACAATGGCATTTCTCCATCTACCCAGCAATAGGACTTTCACACTACCCTGTGGTGTCCCATTTTCTACTTCACATTTCTTGGACTTTTCCGTTCCTATTCTTACCTGGATAATTATTTTACTTAGAAAAGAGGTTCCCCTTAATTAATGCCACTGTCGTCCGCACCCCTCCCGTCGGCCGTCGAACCTGAAATTAGTTTGACACCCCTGCTCTACATAATACATTAATCTCTCGTTTACCATCCGTTCCACAAGCTTGCATATATGTGATGTTAGGGCTATTGGTCTAGAATTTGATGGGTCACTTGCATCTTTCCCCGGCTTCCTTAAAGGGACAATCACAGCGTCCTTCTACCTTGCTGGTATGCTACCTTCCTCCCACACCTTGCTGTATAATGTTTAGTAACTTATTCATCCCCTCTCCACTTAATTGCTTTAACATAATATACCATATTTGAGTATTTCCTGGGGCAGTCATTCCAGCTTTGACAACTGCTCTTTTTAACTCCCCTGTTGAAAACAGTACATTCAATTAATCTTCAGTTTTCTCCTTCTTCCTCAATGCCTCAATTTTTACATCTTGTTTCCTCTCCAGTTCGCTTTTCTTCCTTAGACAGATTGTTATTGCTGTGTATCTTTACAAAAGGTATTAGCCAATGTCTCAGCCTTCTGTTTATTCTTCTTTTCCAGCTTTTCCACAGGATAACTCCTCTCTCTTCTGTTCCCTCCCATCTTTCTAATCATCCCCCCACACTTCTCCTACTGAGGTTGTATTTCCAACTGTGTCACAAAACTTCCTCCAGTGTGTCCTTTTTGGTTGCCTTATTGTCTTTCTCACTATTGCCTGTGCTTTTTTAAACTATCAGATATTGATATATAGATCATATAGTTCTTTTCATTAACTTAAATGCCCGGTTTCTTTTTATAATTGCCTCTTTACACGTATTGCTCCACCATTGTACCGTTTTTTTCTGTTTGATTTTACTTTTTAGTATAGATTTTAGCGCAGCTGCCCTAATGCCTTCTGTTATAATATAATTTAGGGTTTCTATAGGCGTATCATCATTAATCTTCCTCAGATGCTGATCGCTCTTTTCCTTAAATCCTACATGATACACCTTCCATTCAAACACTGCCGCAATATTATTGGACACTAGTGAGAGGTCTAGTACAGACTCCTTTCCTGTCCTGATATGTATCTTGCTATTACTCCCATCATTTAGGCCAGAGGTGCCCAATCTTTTTTGAACCATGATCTACTTTTAAAGTTGATAGTGTATCGAGATCTCCCAAGCCATCTATTGAAAGCCGTAGCGTAGCCACAATTCATTGCGCACCTATATTAGGACACTGTTTTCTGACACATAGATACAGTTTTAGTAAGTAAATGTGAATTTGCAAGGAATAAGCACAAGTAGGCCTAGGACTGGCCCGTAACAACACAACAGACAAACAACCCAAATAATACAATGCCTAATTCTTGGAACTTTTATAAGAACTAATTCAAGTTGGAAAAGTGGTATTTCTCTACCTTAGTGGGATTTCTGGCACTGAGAGGAGGAAGCTAGTCTCTCATAGTCCGGACAGTAAGAGCTGAGTGCCAGCCGTAAGCAGACTGCAAGGTGGTCATCAGTCATGGTGGATCTGTATTTTGACTTGATGATTTTCATATGTGAAAAGGCAGACTCACACAAATATGTTGATCCAAAAAGTGCAGTCAAATTCTCTGCAGTTTGTCTGAGGTTGGGGTACTTCTCTTTCTGCATTAGATTCCAGAATTGGACATTCATGCCAGGTGTTGCTCTGGATTTGAGCTCAATGTCATTCTTCAGTGTGAGGATCTCATTCTCAATAGCACAGCTATCAGGGTTGAAGAGTGATGCCACTTTGGACGTTATACAATCCACATCTATATTTCCCCCAAATGGAAAACAGATAGCTGACAACAGGCTCAATGGATGCAAAGTCAGTGAAGCGCCTGTCAAATTCTGACAAGATGCTCTGCACTTGCTCATCTAACGTGCACTCTCAAGCTCCGCCCAGTCTTTGCCCATAGCCTGGACTGACAACTCTCACGCATTGGCCGTGAGACCCACGCATTTGATGAATTTCACACGCTCTCACGCCACACCTCCGATTTCTCACGCCAAAAAAATTGGGAGACTACCATTGAAAAAGAGGGGCGCCAGACCATAACAGTAATGTAAGGTTCCCTTTCCTGTCCATGGTCACGTTTACAACGAGCTCGGTATCGCGCCGCGCCGATACATCCGCGCGCTCCGGAGCAGAAAGCGTGTCGTCGGTGTTCGTCTGCACCCCCCATACACTTATGGTTAATAAAGTTATTACTTATTTGGGCATATGAATTATATTTATGATTATAATTCTCTCGTTTATCACAAATATTAGCATTAAATCATAATTTGGAGGGTACATGGTTTTCACGAGGCAGGAAAGGTTTGAAATTTGTAACCAGCCATTTCATTTAATGTACTGTAGTGGAGTTTAAAGTACAGTGTTTGCCTCTGAAATACAGCAGAGCAGACTAAATTGAAGTTGCATGAATTCCTCAAATGTCTACATTAGTAAATATACTGTACATTTCACCACTGGGTAAAAGCCTTATGCTGTGTTTTGTATTTGTTTTCAGAATGAGACAGGGATGGGCTGTGAGAGCTCTCCAGCATCATCCACTGTACTTCTAGAAAATAATCCAGCACTCTGGCCAAAACAGCTGTCGGATAGTGCACGCTGCTCAATAGTGGAGAGAGGACCACTTCAGGTGAAGGACAGGATCTTCCCAAGGAATGAAGACGGGCGCAGATTTACCAGCAGCAACTACTACATGCAGATGAAAAATGGAGAACAGATATGCAGATCATGGCTTGTCTACAGTAAAAAGAAGGACCGTGTTATTTGTTTTTGCTGCCGCCTATTTGGAAACCGAGAAAGGAGTAATCAGCTGAGTGAGGATGGGTTTAATGATTGGAAAAATATTTCAGCCGACCTGAGACAGCATGAAAAGTCTGCTGAGCACATTGCAAATATGGATGCTTGACGCAACCTATCGCAGAAACTCCAGACACACACTATCAATCAGAAGAACCAAAATCTTCTCATTTCAGAGGGCCCCATGCCTGCCTCTGCCTTGGGCCCCAAATTTCTTAAATCCGCCACTGCCTACTGCCATTTGGTCTCTGTTCTCCCCTTGCATAATTCACTTCTCAATATTCTGGCCAGTTGTAATGGATCCATCCTTCATATTGTATCACTACATTAGGCATTTTTTCTTTGGTTCCCAAACTTCCTTTTCTTCGGTTTCATCCAAACTTGCTTCCCTCTTTTTTTTCTTCTTTTGCGCACCATTGTCCATTCACTCTCCTTCCCTATTTGTGTCTCTTCCTCACTTAGCGCCATGCTATCACTATATCGTTCTCACAGCCATCCCCCACCAACAATGACTACGCGCCTTACTCTTGCGCTCCTAGCCACCCCCCAAATGTATCTTAAATGTCTGGTTGTTTCGCTCCACAGCTGATCTCCTCTCCCTCCGACCACCCCTTCAAGGTATGTCCTTATTTTCATCCCCCTCCTTCTCCCTGTCCCGCCCTAAAGTCCGGCCTTAATCAGGTGGCCTAAACACTTACACCCGTGTAAGTTTCGAGGCCTTCTGGGAGCTGTAGTTCCATCTGCAGCCGCCATTTTGTAGGGGGCCAGCTACCCCTTAAAGGGGAAGTAGCACCCATCAACCAGTTGGCCCCGTGTGATGCCACAGTATGATAGTGGATTATGGATTGATGTTCTTCAGATTTGTCTTAAATATGTTGATAAGTGACTGCATGCATATCCTGCTACTCTAGCTTAAATGCCTTTCGTGTTCTGACGACCTTTGACGTTTGCATAATTTGTGTTGGTTAAAATGGATTTTCCTAATGTCTTGACGTTTACATGGAACATGTTTGCGAACTGTCAAGCTAGAAATTACAATTAACGGTCATCCAAAAACAATTTATTTTGTGTGCACACTAATATGCAACGTTTAGGGAAATGTAAACAGGTGTACTTAAAGGCTCAAATGCTGTTACTCAATAATGTCATCTAACCGTATTATACAAAAACAATACGGTACTTGGGGCAGTACTTTATCACGGGAGAACAAGGATTAGGACCCAAATGCAACCACAGGAGCAAGCATATGGTTACCAAATTTATTCGTCGCTCCAAAAAGACAATTCACGACATGAGTCCCGTGACTCGACGTCAGATGGTAGGCGGATCACGGAATGAGTCCCGTGACTCGACGTCAGAAGGTAGGCGGATCAGGACATGAGTCCCGTGACTCGACGTCAGAAGGTAGGCGGATCACGACATGAGTCCCGTGACTCGACGTCAGAAGGTAGGCGGATCACGACATGAGTCCCGTGACTCGCCGTCAGAAGGTAGGCGGATCACGACATGAGTCCCGTGACTCGACGTCAGAAGGTAGGCGGATCAGGACATGAGTCCCGTGACTCGACGTCAGAAGGTAGTCGGATCAGGACATGAGTCCCGTGACTCGACGTCAGAAGGTAGGCGGATCACGACATGAGTCCCGTGACTCGACGTCAGAAGGTAGGCGGATCACGACATGAGTCCCGTGACTCGACGTCAGAAGGTAGGCGGATCACGACATGAGTCCCGTGACTCGACGTCAGAAGGTAGGCGGATCACGACATGAGTCCCGTGACTCGCCGTCAGAAGGTAGGCGGATCACGACATGAGTCCCGTGACTCGCCGTCAGAAGGTAGGCGGATCACGACATGAGTCCCGTGACTCGACGTTAGAAGGTAGGCGGATCACGGCGTGAGTTCTGTGGCTCAACGTCAGAGGCAAGATGAGTACCACAACTCTACAGACAGAGAGCGAGAAAGTCGGTAGTGCACAAAGTCAGGCAATGGCACTGACAGAACGGCAGACTGACAACCCAAGCCTGCAAGGCCAAGGTTGAAATACAGCCGTTGACGAGTCCTCATTGGTCTCAGCTACATACTGCTCGGGGGATGTGGCAATGGGCGCCGTCTGGAGGTGGGACCAAGAACACACTCACAACAAGAACATGGCAAAACACACAGGGGGATGACCCACATGTGGGAATGAGACTCAGGGATCCTGAGACTTTATCGGCAATATTGATACTGTTCAAGTTTTTGCCTAACACCCTTGAACTGTAACATTATTGACAATAAAGTATAGGCTCTCGCACCTCTCGAGTAAAACCCAGTTAAAGAACGGAGCAATTATCTTCTAATACGGGGCAATTATGATTTTTGCCTGCGCATAAGATCGATGCAGTTGACTGAACTTCCTCTAGGAATTCATGGTTTATTACATGACGACAGTTACAGCCCACGGTACACAGCCAAAGGGCAATCAACTATCTAATGAGACGCTCCCTGCAGTAACTGTCACTCAGCCCCCGCCCTTGGCACACATTCACCACCTGCACATGAGAGTCATGCAGCCATCGAACAATTACTCCACATCCTCATTATCAGTATTAATCCTAAAAGAATTGTAAGTTTGTGAATTTAAATATTATCCATAGCACTGATAGTCCCGACCATTATGGGAACATTTGGTCTGATTGCTGTGATGTGTTATGTTACACAATAAATACTGTGGCACTGTCAAGACTGTGTAAATAATCATTAGGAGGGAACGAGTGTTCTTCGTCTCACTGTAAAGACCCTTTCATGTATTGATTTAAACAAGCTGTGCATATTTACAGGTTGCCACCATTGGTAGCTGGCCCATAGAGGGCCATGGGGCCTGGCCCCACTTGAGCCCCCCATCTCCCAAATAGCTAACTAAAGCCTAGTTAATGCTTCTTTAATTTGTACTTGAGTACAATACTTAGGCAAATATACAGTAATAGTTACATTCCACCACTGATCATAATATGTGCTCTTGCCACTCTTATCAAAACCATACAATGTACTGATTATTATAAAGAGGTGGAATGACATAGAGCAGGATCGGCTTCATTCCATTGGTCGTGCATTCCACAACAGTCCCTGTTTGTTATGTGGCCCATTGTGAAAAATGATTGCCCACTCCTATGTTTGGGCATGGTCCCTACCAAGAAGTGGAGTTGACAGAACCAGCCAGATTGATGTCATGTTCAGGTATCAGTTTTAGGCCAATACAGAGCGGGTTGGTAGAACCTCCAGATCTTAGTTAGAGAGTTGTGTAACTAACTAACAGGATTATACTTCAATACAGACTTCTTTCTCGGTTTCAGATGTTTCGCTGCAGGTTCCTTTTCTCAGAATTGCGCAGTGATTCAGGCTTTCTCGGGCAATGGATACAATACAAATCGAAGCCTGGAGATGCTTGTGGGCATTTTCCCTTTTCTATTTTTTTTTTGATGTTGAGTTAAGTTGGAAGTGTGAGAAGAATGATTGTTATTTTCTAAAACACTCTATGGTTATTCCATTTGTCAGGCTTTCAGCTGCATGCTAGATATGCTGTAGAGCTCTGTTTGATCCAGAAGCCAGCTGGTAGACACTGACAAAATGCTGATGGAGGTGATTACTTTGAACCCAGCATGTCACTCTAGACCCTCCAAATGAGAGCATTTATGTTTCAAATCTTGCAATGTCAGAATTACCTCAACCTTTGTCTCCAGACAGAAAAAAATCTCAAGCTCAGCTTTTTATCTGTAATCTTGTTTGACTGATTAGCTATGTTCTTCAATCAAAGGCCTATAGCTTTTGGAGGTGCTTGGAGTAGTTATTTTTGATAGATGTATCATATACTTCTGGCTGACTGTGTGCCAGAGATAGAAAATAACAGAGAAAACAGTTTAATAGACTATTTTTCTGTTTTCTTGATGTGCCCTTGTAAAGAGACTATTAAGTTGTCTTTTGAGATAAATTACAATGCTGATAAAGTGAGCAGGTTTGTTGATCTGACTGATCTCAGTGAGCCATAAAGGAAGCCAGAAGGCATAGAGTGTCTCTGTAATGGCCGAACAGGAATCCGATACCATCACACAGCATCAACGTGAGACGGATCTATTGTACGGTGCATTTTGCTCCGCATAAAACAATGTGTTGATTTGCAGTCCTCTTCAGTGAGCCCTTTTGTGATTGTATTTGTAAAAACATTTAGCAAGTAATAAAAGCCAAGAAATCAGCTGAAGGTGAAGTTGAACATTTCTCACAACCAATAAAACGTTGCTGTAACAAAATGTGAACTGGAAAGAGTTTGGAAAGTGGAAAGAAAAATAACTTAAGAAATTAAAGACCTTTCCTACAGCATCCTATGCAGGTGAACACATGAATGAACCAGAGGGACTTCTAGTAAAATATAACCTTGGGCGTTGTGTCACTAGCTACAGTAGCTAGCTAGCCATGTACCTTCTATTTAAACTTATTTAAGTCAGTGTTTCCCCTCAGTTATTAAAGTCTGAAAGTTTTTAGCTGCACACGGCAGTTTTGTCCCAATGGACACAGGCAGACACAATGATTAATATTTCCCAAATTGCAATGATCTAATAAATACACTTCCTGCTCCTACAGACGAGAAACACTGTAATCATGCTGTAAACTGTAAACAGTTCATATATTGTTCATAGTTTGAAGTTAAAAGGTTTGAAGCTTTAGTTTTTAGTCAAGTGTTTTTTTATTTATTTATATGTACAGTATTGTTTATGTAGTTTATTCAATTTGAAGAAAAAAATTGCCATGGCAATAAAAAGTTAATCAATCGTTGTTATGTGAGTTTTTTAATCCAAAAGTCGGTTTAGGCACTGGTATCGTTTTAAACGGTTTAGTATTGTAAAAAAACCCAACTATATTCATCCCTAACTGTATGACAAAATTGGTTGAGGATTAAACCATTAGTAACGCTATGTACTGAGCTACAGCTAACCTTAGTCCTGACCTCTCTTCATAAACATAAATAACTCACTTCTCCGTACAGCAGCACTGAAAGTTGACACTTAAGTTATAAATCACAAGTGTCAAACTCAAGGTCCGCGGGCCACATCCGGCCCGCCGGGGGGTCCAGTGCGGACCGCCGGATGACTTTGCTATTGTGAGATATACAGACATAAATTGCATTTCTATAAAAGTAGCTGCTATTCCTAAAAAGTGCACTGGGACACATACTCTGTGAGCGCATTCGTTAGACCAGGGGGACCCGGTCGATCACCAACGCAGTGCCGGTAAATCATCCAGATCAACAGTGGTTCGTCGAATGCATGGCTGGATGAAGAGCAAGAAAAAGATGGCTCTGTAACGGTCACATGTGGTTACAGAGATGTGCTACCCGAAACCATTCCAGGAGCTGTCAGCATGTCACAACCGCCAGAAAAAAGACTGCTCACTTCCCAGGGGGCCGTAGGGAAAGGTAGAGATGGACATTATAATGCTGATAGAAAGCTGGTTGAGACTTCACATGAACACACAAACTGCCTCTGTAAATAACTATAGTAAATGTTATACCAGGATTTATGCTTAAGGCTGTAGGCTTATTTGCAATTCAACATGCCAAAGTAGAAACCATTGGTTGGGACTGAGCCCCAAGGCAGTCAACCATGAGACAGCATCACATTGCTGGATTACTTGTGACATGTTGGAGGTATTGTTTTCACATAAGTTTTTCATAAGATACCTAACTCAAGATTCAACATTTCACACCTGTAGATGCAGTCAAATGCTTCCCCTCGCTTTACAATGTGTTTGTGAAGAAACGTCTCAGGGGGGTGTAGTATGTACTGGAGCAAATAAAGTGGGAGATTACATAACAAATATAAAGTCCTTCAGTGAACCTTTCTGAAAAGATGGGCATCCGGAAGGAATAACAATGTGTTTGAGGCTGTTTTCTGGCTGCTGATTCAGAGGTCAGAGTTAAAGTAGAAGTTATTTCCCCCCATCAAAAAGTGAGATGTGATAGATATTAAACTCCGATCAGAACATGGTTAACATGGGTTAGCATAAAGACTGAAAGCAAGGAAGAAACTTTTTTATCACTATGTATTAAGTGCAATAAATCATGATAGTATGTTTTTGAAGCACATGACTTTCATGCTGATTTTGACAAAATAAATGAACTACACCAGTGGCAAGAAACAAAAGTCTGTGAGGATTCTTCAAATAGGCTTGTCAAATGACCTGTCGCCGGCTTTGATCCTGCCCTGATGAAAACAGACTTATTTCTGAGACTTTAATCATCAATGTGAAATGGATGATTAAATGAGCCACTCTGGTGGGAGCTAACTGAAACCAGGAGTAATGAACCGGATTGGATTTTTAATGAAGGTCTAATATATTGTCCTAAAACTACTTCACACCTTAAAAAAAACAAACTAAGTTAACTTGCAAACCAACTATAGTTGAAGCACACTTTAGACAGCCCTCTTATAGTTTTTAAAGAGAACTTACATACAGTATATTAATTTACATACTTGACTTTATTATGTTTTGCAACAAAAGGTATGCCCTGATGCTGCAGGATGAACTATGTCAGCGAAGTTGAGTCATACAGCTAATTTTAATAGTAAGACTTTCTCTCGGAAACAACTGTTTTGCGATTCCGTGAGTGCGTAAGGTAGGGATCAGATCACATTCAATTCCTCCCACCGCAATGATTTGCATGTCCGATCAATCTGAAAAGTATGCATCCAGCTCGAACTCTGCATGAAATCATTTGTAGAGTGAATGCACGGTATAGTGCAGGGCTATTCAATTAATTTGGAATTGGGGCCAGTTCATGAAACTAAGGCAAAATAAGGGGCCGGAGAAAATTAGTAATTATAGTAACAAATAAAGAAATTACAACAACATACTGAAGGAGCCAATATATTCTGTTTTTTAAATGCAAAACAACATATGCACATTGGGATGCACTAAGACAAATAGGCATTGTTACTTTCATATGGCAATACATGTTGAAAAATCAGAGACACAGACAATTAGAGAAATGCAATTAACTAACAGAAAACATCCACTTAATTGCACATAACTGTACCAACTTTACAGCTCGTTATCGTCAATTGACAATAAAGAGATCTATTTCAGTGTTACAAGTAAAGAGAGAAATAATTCTCAGAAACATCAAACTGCCCCCCTTCACAACTGGCTAAAAACTGAAATGCAGCTAAATGGTAACTGAATACAACTATTGCAACAATACAAAAAAATAAAAGACTTCCCCATAAATCCTCACATGGACTACTACTGTACTCACTTTTGTCCAGTCTGAACATAAATCAGACACCTTAACAATCAGTCTAGGTCAGCCATATCACAGATATTTAAGATTGCACTCATTGCAAAACATTTCAAACTGCATTCAACAATAATACCACATATAGAAAAACAAGTGCATAATATGGGGTGAATAACATGTTAATTGCATCATACTGTTCAAAAAACAATCCTGATTTCTTGCTTGACTAGTTATGCCTGTTACCTTGCATGTAGTTCGCCAACATTGGCCACCTAATGAGAGAAATGGCATTTTTTTGACTTGGCAAGAGCAGTGAAGTCAGGTGTATATCTTAGGGCAATGCGTGGGATTGCCTGGTGGGAAAGTAGCATCTTTATCTGTAGCAAGTTAACATGCGTTGTCTTGAAATGCCTTCTCAAATTATATTCTTTGCACACGGCGAGGCACTCGTTGCAGATTAAGCACACAGGATTCGCATCAACGGCAATAAACGCGTATTTCTCTGTCCATTCATTGTTGAACTGCCTGTTCTCCGAGTCAACTTTTCTTTTTTTTAAGGTAGAGAGAGACATTTCTTCTTGTTAGCCAAACTTGCTTGTGCTTGGCTTGAAAGTATGTCAGAGTGGTCAGAGCGCAGCACAAGAGCGCGAATGGGCGACTTTGATTGGTCATGGGTGGTCCCCCAAAATATGTGTCCGGCTGAAACAGGTAGATATTCTACCTGCCTGAAAGGGGTGCACACCGACACCTACTGCACGAAAAAATTTACAATTAACGATAGTCATGCGCTGTATGAGGCTACCCGAATGTAATAACTACACTTCACTCCAAGGGCCAGTACAAAACCCCTCAGGGGCCGGACCCGGCCCTGGGGCCGCCAATTGAATAGCCCTGGTATAGTGGCTCCAGCCAGGGCTCTGTTCTGTATAATTTCCTGTTTTTGTGTAGAATAAATTTAGAGCAAAAATGGGAAATAGTACTATGTTTTATGAAGATAGCCATTTGGATTTGAGACTCTCATATATTGGCCAGAGAGACTCAGCTCGATCAAGCCAGGTGTTTTGTTCAGGATACTGTTGACTGTGGTTGTTTCTACAAGCGCCTCTCCAGAAAGCTGTGAGACAGCTGCTTATTAGGCTCACTATTAAGCTGCTATTTGTCACCAACAACAGTTAATAAGATATCTGCCAGTGCTAAATGTTCCACCCTATTAAACTGCTAAGCAGGCGCTTTCCTTGTCTGTTGACCAGGTAGAGCAAAGTGGAATATTACAGCTTTTCTGCAGCTGTCAGCTTCAGCTAAAAGTCTCAATATGAGAGAAGTGAAAAGTAACCAAAAACAAAGTTATGGCCTAAAAGTTTAAGAATGACCTGACCCACTATATATCTCTAAAGCTGACGCGAGCTGCAGATTTTAGTCATAATGTAGGTAAATTGTTATAATAGAATAAATAGAGATCAGTGCCTTTGAAGCTTCACTAATGAATATTTGTTATTAACAGTGGAGCATACCACTATGTGTGGTGTGAAATGGTTGATGTAACACTACTTTGTGTACTGTTTGGTACTCCTTAAAAAAGAAAGGTGTAACTGACAGTGAAATGTCCCTACTGACCTAACGTAGGCCCGGGTGGACCCAACCCTTTTCTTGCTGGTTATCAATTAGGGTCCTCCAATATTTAAGCCACACCAGAGCGGTTTTCTTTCTCCCTACAGATTCCCAGGTTTTTCACTGTAGCTTGCAAGGTGAGGCATATTTGCTGTTTGACTTAACATCTGGTTAATGAAAACCATTCAAATGTCTGAGGTATCAGCAACATTTCAAGATCGCAACAAGGTTGACATAGTTGACTCTCAATGTCATGGGAGTTGCGTGGGAAAAAAAGGCAGGACTCAAACGCAGAGTTTCTTGAGAAACAAAAGGGACTTTAATAGTCAAAAAAGGTTTTCAAAATCAAAAGGCCAAAAAGGCAAAAACGAAGGCAGAAACAGGAACCAGGATTGGGAACAGGAACAAGAGACACAGGGCTTAAATACACTGGGAGGTGCAGGTGATTGGACACAGGTGGAAACGATCAGACAATCACAGGGAATGACAGGACCAGGCAGGAAGTGAAGTTACCCAGGGAGAAACAAAGCAGAAACCACAAAATAAAACCCTCAAGACACTCAAGCCATTTCTATTTGTTTGTGCCACTGAATTGCACTGATGTGATTTCCTGACAGAAAGGGCTGCCTGGCATGATGCAGTTTTTCTGAGTAGGGTTGTATAACCTGCTGTAGATTGAAGCAGACAGAAGGCGGATCTGAACCCTTCATATTTCCTTAAACTAGACTGACTAGTTTTCTTAGAAAAACAGCAAAAATGTGTTTTCATTTCAACCACACTTGAAGATGAAGCAAACCACAAACAATGCAAAAACTAAAAAACACAATCAGCTTTAAGATTCTAGTAGCAGAAGAGTTAACCTCTTTGTTCTCTTACTTCTACTAAAGCTCTGACTTACTTAATTAATCTTAGGCCCTCATAATACGTACATTTGTAAACGTAGCATTATCAGCAGCACGGCCAACCCGCAGCAAATGCACACTACAATACTTAGCTTCCATCATATTTACAAAACCTGCGCAATTGAATGGACCTCCTACTCTTTCTATTATGGATCAGCAAAAGTCAAAACAAAAATAGAGTAACAAAACAAGGTGTTATTTTGGCATCGGTGGTAAGGAATTGTAGGTATTGACTGGTGCGCTGAAGCAAAGCGTGAAGTACCTGTGAAGTACTGCTGTCATATGGCTGAGTGCACACTGATATATCCCCTCTGCTGATGCTATGACTGTTTGAAATGATCCTGATGCCAATAATTGTAATACAGCGAGGAGTTTAACAACAGCTGGAATGGAATGTGAACGCTGAGTGGGAGATGCAATGTCATCTTTGATTTTTCATCAAGTAACTGTAATATTGCATGGATTCTTAATCTGTAACTATTGCGCTTTTGCAAGCGGAAAACTAATGATAATTAGCGATCCTTATCATTAGCTTACTAACAGACACATTTCATTTCATTCACAAGCAACCCGTGAAAGTCATCCGAGGAAGGTAATGACCAAGAATGTATGGAATGGTTCAATCTCCCATACGATCTGCTCTTTGAGTTCCCTGTAGTAAGGAGAATGGATTCACCTCTCTCAGTACAGTGGTTAATTACAAGTAGCTGTCACTAACTATGCTTATGTTTGTGCTAATGTCCAAATCAAATGTTGTCCTGCCAAATGCTAAGTGCAACAGAAAGACAAGTTATAGTTTTGCAGACATTGGGCAGTGAGATTTGGCCTTGTAACAATGCCAAAGGGAGTTCACAACCAACCCATAATGCAATTGTCAGACAGTAATGACTGGCGAGATGTTCCTGACATGAATGCAGAGACTCGAGCATCATCTAAATTAAATTATTAAAGGCGGGTCCCAAGCCCCTGCAGCGATTATCAGTCCGTCTTAATCTTGTGCTACAAACAAGTCTTGTCCTTGGTGAGATTCAGCAGGAATAGCTGGCTGTTTGCTTAATGTGACATGAAAACACAATGTGGACATCACATATTTTCCTGTTACCGTCAGTGGATTTCTGGCATCCTGTGGGAACAGTTAAAGGCAGCAGTTGAACGTGTGTTATTGTTACCCTTGAAGAAGTTTTATCCTTTTGTTGTATTAATACCATGGGGCTGACTGTTAACAAGAGTCAATGTCTGCCTGTGGTGAAGAGCCTACTAATCAATGTTAGTAAATGTAAGTAATTATCCTACAAAGGAGGTAATCAGTGTGAGTCACACTCAGCCTGAAGGCCAACAAACACTTCAGCCTGTGTGCTAAGATGTTAGCTTGGCGCATGTTTAGTGGAATCAATTTCCTCCAATTAAGAACACAAACTAGTGTTGTTTCCAATATATCAAACTTTTTAACTCCTCTTTCTGAAATATGTTTTTCCTTCTTTGACCAAAAACGATAAGAACATCAATGTTCCCGATAATCACGGACCCAGTCCCAGCTACGGCATGTATGAATATTTCTGTTTGATATGATTTTTTATGGTTTTAAGAGATTAAATGTACATTTTCAGCTCAGGAATGAATGGTCTTGGAGAGAGACTAAGAAATAGTTGGTTTGCAATAGGATTTGACCCCTGTCAACAAACCATAAATGACTAGCAGCCAGGGAGGCTGAACAGCATCTCAGCGCCTGCGGTTCTGCACAGGCTCACGATAGCCTGATAAGGTGCACAGGGCCCAGAAGATCCCCAGTGCGAGAGGCCGCGCTGGCTCACCCTGACTGGTGACGGCAGCTTGTGCGCATCCAGACACAACCTGGCACATCTCAGTCCGGGAAAAAAAGACTGTGCATCCAGGAAAAGTGCCCAGAGGCCTGGGGCATTGTCATAATGATACAGCAAAAAGGGAATGAAATATGAAAAGCACCTTCCACTGTACGAGGCACATGATTGACTTGCCGGGCGAGTGATTGTCACCACAAGCTATCAGACACTGAAACTTCACACATACTGCATCTGTATTGCACTGGTACACACTGCTTGAGAGGTGCATTTTCTTCTCCCTGAAATAGGAAGTGTTTGCCGTCCTGGAATGCATTCCCCTCGGAAATCTCCAACATGAGAGAAACAAACATCCTTCCCATGATACATTAGCTATTCATTCACATTTGCATGGTTATGTCGGATGCTGCCAAGACTCACTCTCTGTGCAATGCTAATCAAATCCTGCAGCGACTGGATAAGACCAATGCACCCTCCCTTTGAGCCAGAGCCAACACTAATATGAATGACTCATTTGCAATGTAAAACAAGATCAATTAGTAATCCAGCATGGAGGGTGCATGCAAACCATCCCTTAACCTAAAATATAAAAACCTGTTTCTGGAAATGACAAGCTGTTGTGGTTCTTTATGCTTAACGGGATTACACAGTTCTGGATGGGATGCAGTAAATAGTGAGGCTGTAAAGGAATCTGTTTCCCTTTAAAAAAAAAAAAAGAAACCTATCGCACGTCTTTTATAGCTGACCTTTCCTTTCACACTTAATTGAAGTCACTGCAATTGTGTTTAATTCAAATGATTTGGAATGCAACATGGCCTTTGCTCTCCAATCGTAACAAGCCATGCAATTGGAGACCTTGTCTGTCATTGTGTTTCTATTCTCTCACTCTACTCTTTCTCTCTCCCCTCTGCACCGCCATTAAGCGAGCAGCAGAAAGAGATTACCGGAGGATTCCAGATGCAGGGTTGAAGACCTCATTTGGGGGATATTTCATCTCTTATCCTATATTGCAGCTGAGCAAGAAGCTTTCTCCTTTACCCCCTGCTGTGGCATTTACCAAATTGGGAAACACTGTTCCTTCTCCAGAGTGTCAGGAATGTTTAACTATCTCGTTAATGCACAAAAAGGATTTTTGTGTCCCAGGATCAAAGTGTATCATTGGAGGGATTGGGAGTCATATCTGTAAGCTCTGCTGATACTCCAAGAGGTCTGGACTGAGATTTAATGGGAGTGCTGCTAAGTAGAGGGTGACATGGATTTAAAATGTACCTTCCTTGTATCTTGGCCATTATTGGATTCTTATGATTCCTTCCGGTCCACTGACTTTTGCAGTTGCAGAACCCATCCATTCATTCATTCATCATTAATTCGTTGCATCCATTCATCTCCACTCTTGTTTCAATCAAAAGTAATAGCTTACTGTATCGAAACAGCTGCAGTCCTGAGCTGTATACACAGTATATCATTAATTATGAGAAATACAGTACATACCGTCACCTTGAATTTACACAGACATAGAGGATGTGCTGTGCACTACAAACAAGGCTAATCATTTTCCGCCAAAAATAATCAATTGAATGATGACTGAATTATGTATAGTTGCTTTAATATCTGTGTCTTTATCTTGACGGTAGTTATACATGGCTAACTGGGACTTTTGAATAGCACAGAGCTGCTTTTAATGTTGTTGGTAAAAGCCTTTGCTTTTTACCACTATGCGAGAGGCTGTAACTATGTTAAATTAAATATCCCTGCAAAGTTCAATGATTCATGGATAATAGATAGATTTGTAGCTCTCTAATAAAATAACTAAAAGGGGTTCTTTTGCTATGAGGCCACCATCAAAAATTTTGGTTCCCATGAAACTGAAGTGCATTCGCATTTACCTTTTCAAAGTAAAATTTAAACTGGAGAGCAGTCACAGGTATTAATAATGTGATGAAAAATATAACTAACAGGTTCCATCTCATGGTCTAAAGCTCTGTGTGAAACTTATTTTTGATACGTAATGTGCAAGTGTTCTTCAAAGAAATCCAAATAAAACATCAACACTCAATTCACAAGCAGTTTTTTTCCATGGGAGCGTTGTCTTTTTATTAATTAATTTAGGACTTTCTTCTGTCAGGATACATAGCCGAGATCAATGAGGACTTGTCATCGGCTCTATTTCAACCCTGAATGACCCTGAAGCCCTGCAGGCTTGGGTTGTCAGTCTGTTTCGTCTGCTTCCCCCGGTAGTCACCATTGCGGTTCTGTGAGTTCCATTGCCTGACTTTGTGCACTACTGACTTTCTCTCCGTCTGTAGAGTTCCGGTACTCCGCTTGCCTCCGGCGTCGAGCCACGGGACTCACACCGTGATCTGCCTACCTTCTCACGTCGTCTTGTTGGGGCAACGAATACATTTGGTAACCCTATAGTTGCTCCTGTGGTTGCATTTGGGTCCTAATCCTTGTTCTCCCGTGACATCAACATTAGGATTGGACTGGACTGTAATGCCTACACATGCACACAGGGAATACATAGAAGTCAAGTCCAAATAACCCTTTATAATATTTCAATCAGGAAAGATGTAATGAGGCCATCAAACTGGGGTGACTTTATTTCATAGAAGTGGATTGGATAGACCTGTAGAGATAGCCCTGTGATGGACAACCGGTCAAAGGTCCCTCGGGGCGTAGATAGGTGGAAGGACAAAGTGGCAAAGCAGCAAGGACTGAAGAGGTTGATAAAACTGGTCCACCACTAAAATGAGCGTTGGATGAAAGTCGGACAACAACTAGGAGGTGAGGATGAAAGACCACAACAAAGGAAAGAAGGGATTCCTTTTCCACAGGGCACGCAAAGGGGGCATTGGAGATTTCCAGTTGTACCTGTCTGACTCACACGGTCATAAAACCTGAAACAGAATGGTATGTTCTGTTCATTAAAAAATATTTTCCGACAGATTTGTTCCATTGAGTAGATTATGAGAGGAAATATGTATAATTTCAATCCCTACCACAACACTAGTTTTTATGAAAACACAATGACCAAAGTGATTCCAGAAAGATCGCCTAGTCATGCCCCAGAACAATAAGCTTAGATCAGCAGAATGAGAACCGTGGGGAAATGCTTGAGTCCACATGTGCGCCAGAAGTAATGTACTGTATAAAAACTACAAGTAGTTATTACTGAGAATTTGATGCAATTTAATTTGAAAATTCGTAACTTCATAACTTTAGGATTTGGAAAAATGAGCTTTAAATATATTGTAGAACATCGTCATCAGGGGGATTTTATGTGGAGCAATCCCGAATGGTGGAGGTGAAAACTAAGAATCTTCAGTGATGAGATGATAATGAGCAAGAGACATAAATCAAACAGCAACTTTCTGTTGATGTAATTTCATTCATTGAGTAATTATAATTTGTTTGTATTGCCGTGAATAAATGTGACTTTTGACAGTGCACAGGCAATCATTGCCAATAATCCAGGCTTAAAATGTTTTCATTTTACAACCAGTTAATCAAAATCTGAATACTCCCTAACATAAGAGTATCCACAGAGAGCGCCGACCACTTACTCCTCCATCTCTGATTAAACAACGTCTATCTTTATTAGGCTTCCGTGACACAAAGTCATTCAAATTTGAGTCCCGAAAAATACATTCAGTGTCATGAGACCCGTGGGATTGTGTCAAGGCTTTGCTTCCTTTCTGCATGTGTGTACAGCACATCTCTGCTTTACACAGATTTACACCTGAGTGGGTTTTATTAGATTATGTCCATTATGGCTCTGACATTCCTCTGTGAAGTCCAATGCACTAATGGAAAGGGATTCGGCTTTATTAGCATTTGAGGAATTATTTAATCTCTTGGTACGTCTCAATTTGTCTTTTGCAATGTGTCTTTTCCCTTCCTGTATCGAATAATTGTGATGCAGAAAATACACCCCCGGATTTTATTGATAAGCTTAAGTCTTTTACTCAATTGAGACCCAAAGAAGTACAAGAAGGTTTGACACAGATCTCACCTTTAAATCTGCTGTTTCATGAGTGGATTATTGCATTACTTCGCTGTTGAGCAATGCTGACTCAGCGCAAGTTTGCTGAGCGTAACAAAAAGATGAAGCCCCCTTTGTCAGCTCATCGGTGAGCGAACACCCCTTCGCACGAAATCTTCCAGGAGGTGCATTGTTGAGAAGCAAAGCTCTGAATGTGGACAACACTCTCCGTATAAGGTGCTGTAAGGTGTGGTCCTCTGGGGGAACGTGGAATGACGAATATACAGCGACTTAATTTAGCAACACAGTCTGCACAGTCAGCACACAGTACGCGTCCGGCTCCAGCTCCTTCGTCAGATTCTCTCTCGCTGTCGCCGGATTTCTCCTACTTAAAGGTAGAACACATAGATTGATTAATCCCACCTGAGGCTGAATATGCCACTGTTCCCTGAACCACTCCCTTCTCCGTCCCCCCTGCAGCCAAGCCAAACCACGCACGTCACCACATGCCCCCACCGCCCGACTTAGGCCGGGGAGCCATCCGGCCGAACCTACCCCCCCCCCCCCCCCCCCCCCCTTCGCCGAGAGGGCGGGAGAGGAAGTCTGCCACGACCATCTGCGCCCCTGGCCTATGGACCACCATAAATTAAAAGGCTGTAGAGCCAGATACCACCGAGTGATCCGGGCGTTGGCATCTTTCATGCGGTGGAGCCATTGGAGCGGGGCGTGGTCTGAACAGAGGGTGAATGAGCGTCCCAGGAGGTAGTAGCGTAGGCAGTCGACCGCCCACCGGATGGCCAGGCACTCCTTCTCCACTGTGCTGTACCTGGCCTCCCTCTCAGACAGCTTCCTACTGATGTACACCACGGGGCGGTCCACCCCCCCCCCACCCCCTGGGACAAAGCAGGACCCCTGTTCGACGTGTCGGTCTGCAGAATAAAGGGGAGAGAGAAGTTAGGAGTATGAAGGAGTGGTTCCCCACAGAGAGCCTGCTTTACCTTCTCAAACGCCTGGTGGCACTGCACCGACCACTGGACCGGATCTTACGCACCTTTCCGGGTCAGGTCGGTCAAGGGGCTGGTGAGGTCCGCTAAGCCGGGGATGAACCGCCTGTAATACCACGCCAGCCCCAAGAACCGCCTCGCCTCTGTTTTTTGTCTTGGGCAGCGGGCAGGCCGCGATGGCTGCCGCCTTGTCCATCTGAGGGCACACCTGCCCGCTCCCCAAGTGGTACCCCAAATACCGTACCTCCACCCGTCCAACTGCACACTTCCCCGGGTTGGCGGTGAGCCCCGCCTGTCCAAGCGCCTCCAGCACCGCGCCCACCTGCCGCACACGCTCCGCCCAGGTGGTGCTGTGGATAATCACGTCGTCCAGATAGGCGGCAGCATATGCAGCGTGCGAACGCAGCACCCGATCCATGAGACACTGAAACGTGGCCGGGGCCCCAAACAGCCTGAAGGGAAGTGTGGCAAATTGGTACAAACCGTTCGGGGTGGAGAATGCCGTTTTCTCATTGGACTCTGGCGACAGAGGAATCTGCCAGTAGCCCTAGGTTAAATCCAGTGTCGTGAAGAAACGAGCAGTGCCTAGCCGGTCCAGGAGTTCGTCGACCCGGGCCATTGGGTAGGCATCGAACCGTGTCACGTCATTCACCCTGCGATATTCCACGCAGAACCGTACAGATGCATCCTTCTTAGCCACTGTGCACTATGAGGTCGGTCCGGCCTGGCAAGGGAGAGAAGACATTAGCAAACCGCTCCTGTAACCTGGCGACGTCCGCCCTCTGGCTCTCGGAGAGATGAGCATCACGAGGGAGCTATGGTTACACAGCCCGCGCCGCCAGCTGCTCCAGCGCCTGGGCCTGTCTCCCCACCTGTGCCTGGAGCGCCACCAGGAACTGTCGGTTGGCCTCTGCTTGCTCCCGTTGGATGGCCGCCAGTTCCCCAATCATGTGGCCGAGCACCACAATCGGCTGGGCCGGCCTCCCCAGGTGGTGGTCGCCATCGGTCAGTTCCATCTCCCAGTCACGTTGGGCGCCACTGTAACGTGTGGTCTTCTGGGGGAACGTGGAATGACGAATATACAGCGACTTTATTTAGCAACACAGTCTGCACACAGTACGCGTCCGGCTCTAGCTCCTTTGCCAGATTCTCTCTCGCTGTCGCCGGATTTCTCCTTCTTAAAGGTAGAACACATAGATTGATTAATCCCACTTGAAGCTGATTATGCCTCCCCCGGCACCGTTCCCTGAACCACTCCCTTCTCGGTCCCCCCTGCAGCCGAGCCAAACCACACCCGCCACCACAGGTGCTAAGGCAGTGCAGAGCCTCTCGCAAACCAGAACGTTGTCATGCACTCGTACCAACACAGGAGAAAGAAAACGCTGCCGCAATTGTAGTTTTTTCATTTCAGCGACGTGCTTCTTTGTTACAAAAAAAGAAAACCTGTCAACGACTCTTTCTTAAAAATGCATAAAAAGCTTTTATTAAAGATAAATTAAAGAGCAATAACCTTCATAGTGGGGCTTTTCACTTCACAGGTGTGAGTTTGTTAGGACGAAGCCTGGAGCATTAGGACGCACCGTGTGAATTGTCCTAATGCGCTCCGGTGGCTGTGTGATAGGCTGCTAACACTCCTTGCACATACTCAACTCCGCTCAGCTGAACATGAAATGGAAATGCAGTGGCTTGTTGGGGGGAGGAGGGGGGTGCAATCTTTGCATCAGCACCGCATCGCATTAAGCATTAGAAAGCACTGGGGCCAGCGTTTGTTCCTAGCGTGCCAATGGGGGCTTTTCCTGCTCATATTCTCTTATCGAAGTCTTTGTGCTGTATGCTCATCACTGAGATCACATGATCATATCTGCTTTATAGGGTTAAAGAAGAGCTCATGTGAAGATTCACGTTTTCCGATTGCATTCCAAGGACTCTTTTTCCACCCTAAAGTCCCCCCGAGGGGGGGGGGGGGGGCAGAACCAGTACCATAATCCATTATTTAGGTATATATCATGAAAAAATACTCTTTAAATCTTTTGATTCAACAGAGTCCTGGCTACAATAATCATCAATCAAAATGAAATTACTCCAAACAGAACAGAACTGAAAAATTGTGAGTATGGTGGTGTAAAACTTTTTCAGTCAAAAGTGCTACAATGGAAAACAAAATCAAATAGCATCAGCCGAATCTAGTCATTTAGGTTTTATTTCTCTTAGACAAAGCCCGCCAAAACATTGCATCAATAAAATAGAAATATATCTGAGCGCACACACACGTAGCTCAGCAGCCTGCGCAGGCAAAGCCAGGGTTCAACCCTCTGAGTCCTGGCTACAATAAGCAAGAAGACAATTTTTACCAAGTAGGAGTAAAAGTAAGAGTAAGAGGAGTAACATACTCCATGCAGATTTGTCCAGAAATGTTGGAATTGACCGAACAAATGTGCCATATTTTTATGACGCTTCAAGCTAGCCACACTTCCCACACACAAGGGGAACACGCTGATTACGGTGAAATAAGTATCATTTTGCTCACAAACCATGCCGAACCAGTACAAAACTCATCAAGCCATGGAAGCGAAAAACTCAGGAAAGTGTAAATTGTTGTTTTTTCACTGATTTAATCAGCGGTTGCCAGGGCTCAGTGCGAGGTAAAATGGCTCCTGCAGTCGTCTGGTAGTTTTTTTTTGAGCCAATCAGAAATCTTGAGTGTCATGTGATGCTTTTCCCGTTTTTTCAAAGTAAAAGCTTGGGGAAGTCAGGGATCGCTTGGCGTCACTTTCGTCATATTTAGGTTGATTAAACAAATCAATAGAGTGGTCATCCGCCCCGAATCGGCTGATCTGAACTCTACCCAGGTTGTTGTGAGAATCCATCTGGTGATCTTTAATTAAACTAAATGAAAAAACATCTCATGAAGGCATGAAGACACTCACAGTAAACAATGTGTCAAAGCCCTGAACTCGAACCCAATAAAAAATATCTAGCAAGGCGTTAAACAGGTCATTCCCTCTCAAATGTCAATTTGAGTTGCTGTTGAACGAACTAAGCTATTGTTGTGTTAGCTAAGCTATGTCCTCTAACGTCAGCCAACTGTGCTTAACATGAGCCTGTGAAGAAACAGAATTGCAGAAGCATTCCCAATAGCTCATTCTTGTCTTTCACCGTATGCGCTGGGTACCGGGGGGCGGGCATTCATTCCTGCTTTTTAGTGTTAGAACCGGAGCATCTGAAGTAAACTCAAAATTATTATCTGGCCAGGATCTTGACCATTTCAAAAATAAAAATGTGTTACTTTAGCTTCACTAATTAAAGTATGTGGGGAAAAATGTAGCAACTGGAATCAACCCGATAAAAAAGATTCAGCCAGGTGTTAAACAGGGGTTCATTTTCTCTCAAATGTCTATTCAACTGTCTGATCAAACAACTGAACTAAGTGTATTAGTTAGAGTTTCAACATATCAACAACCGCCTGTTACACGAGTACCTCGTCCTAAAGTTGGCCTGTTCAACATTCCTCTTGATGACATGACCAAAGTGTAAACGGCCAAATTATGTCTTTTAACTTACTTAAATTAACCCGATTCATTCATTCATCAGTTTTTTGGTAAAACCGTAGCACACGGAGTACAAGATAAAAGATATGTACACATTGTGGTAGACTGCAGGGAGAGGTGAGGGCTTGGTGATGCAGGGGAGGTATCTTGCGGTCAGATGGCTCCACCCCCAAGCCTTATATGGACATCCTGCCTAGAGAGGGTGGGAACAGTTTAGTTATTGAGGAGAGCATAAAAATTGAGAGGAAGAGAGATGAAAAAAAAGTGAGACGTAGTTTCGGAAAGTAGAGTAGAGAACCCGCTTGTGTATGACATGGCAAAAGAAGACGACGAGAACGGCTTGTGAATGGTGACGTGTTGAGCTTACCCCCCTTTACTGTCAATTAACCAAAATAAACTGTGTTCAACTGTACCCAGGGGCCGGCTTTTGTTTTTGAACGGTGACGTGGCCGGATATTATAGATATTATAGAGACATATACGATATGGATTATGGTCTGTCTCGGTCAATGTCATCTGTGACCTCAGATGATCCCCATGGTCTATAAATTCTGGTGTCATCCTGTCTACTCTGGGGCGGATCGGCCCTCAGTCAGCCAGATCCGCTGTAGAGTCAGACTCGGTTTGGCCATGCGCACCGGATCGACTCCCCCTACGGATCGCTCACTGTCAAACGGCGCACCCGCTGTGGACACAATTTGGATCTGCACATTGAATGCACCTTTTTCCCTAATTCAAATACTGCAGGCAGGTAATAGGCTGCCTAAATTGAGGGCCCACGCAGTTTTGAACGAGACGAGCAGTGGATCAACCTCGAGGAAAGCATTTTTTAGGTGACTGATTTGGTAAGCTCTTTTTCTTTCCTTAAATCAAAAAGATTATTTTAAGAGTGGAACGTTGACACTGAAACTTATAGACGACGAGGATCGTCCAAGGTCACGGGTGACTCTGTCGGTATAGAGACTTACCCTGCGCATGCGTGATACAGAAATAAATCCAGTGTTAGGCACTCCCTCAAGTGGTCATCCAGGATTCATAGTTTTCTGTGAATACCTCTCCTGATGTTGTGTCTGAGCTTTTTTATGTGGTTTATTTGATTGCAGAAGTGTTTTAACAAATGTTTTGTTTTCGACATGTGACACATACAACTAAATGAAAAAACATCTCATGAAGGATGTGACCCTTACAGTAAACAATGTGTCAAAGCTCATAACACCGTTGTTGCTTATGTACTGAACAGCCAAATGAAAATGTATGACTGGAGTTCTGAATGCTCCCCTCAGGAAAGTACTAGAACGTACTCATGAATGACAGAAGACAGAGTGGAGTATTTTCCCGTGGGAGCATCTCTCCTGATCCTCATTTTTCTTCACAAATGCAGATCAAATTATTGATATCAGATTCTGGTTAATAATGGACTTTTTTTTTGGTCTCTAGACATTTTAGTTAGAATAAATCCAAGCAAGTTCTGCTAGTTTGGATATATATTTATACCATTACTAAGGTTGGTAAATCATAAAATGTTATGTGGATTTGCTTTTGTCTGTACAAAGACAGCAGAGAGATTTTTTGTGGCATGACGCAGTGTCTGTTTTAATGCCTCTTTTAATTGTTTCATACCCCATATATCTCCTATCACTCTGGGAACTTGGCACCCCTCACATCTCATCTATAATTCAGTGCGAGTATGCTCCTTGACACAGTGCAATTAATTAGTCCTTTTGTTCATTAAAGGCATGGCTTTTAGAAGACCATCATGTTTTATTTGGGTTTTTAATTACTTTGTGCTTTGGCAGGCTTCTATTTCCAAGATGTATAGAAGGCAGGCCCCGGCCGCCATCCAATTAGAAGGAGATCTCGTTGTTTATCCATTATGATGAGGAGAACGCTGCGTTTGACTTGTAGGGGAAACATGACTCGGTGCGAATGTGAGACTCATTTTACATGTGATGTAATGTGATTTGCATACCTTTGAAATGATCTTCAGCTGCCGCGGGTCAATTGATTTGCCATTCAGTTTCAAACCACCAAGAGACTCCTGCAGAATACTGGTGCACATCGTGTTTCATCATTGTGCAGTTTGCCCTGCAGCACCTGGCAACCATGACACGACTCAGACGGGATATAAAAAACACACAATATGTTTGCTGTGATGGATTAAGTTACAAATTACACTCCACTCCGCAGAGATTTTTCAGAAGCCACTTATGGTTCAAAGACAATAAACATACGTTGGATTTCTGACCCAAACGGATCAACGGGATCAAATACATTTTTCTAACCATTCAAGAAAATAAAACTGCACATTACAGCTATTACAGTGGTGGCAAGGAATTCATTTTTGGTATGGCCATCATTCAATCGATTTCATTAAACATTTCTGTGATTCAGCCCTGTGATTGCCTGGCGACCAGTCCGGGGTGTACCCAGTCTATCGCCCGAAGTTGGCTCGGATAGACTCCAGCTCCCCCGTGACCCTGTGTGCATGGATAGATGGATCTCTGTGATTCAACACAAAATAAGGTATTAAACAATTATTGCTTTCCTGTGTCCGTCGTCCAGCTGGGTACTAATGTTAACTCTACCTAATACGGCTGGCTTGAAGGAGTTATCCATATATTTTTTTCAAATAAGTGCTTACTACTGTATCGGTTCATGCTGGATTCGGTCCCCATTGATTTAAAAAGCCAGCCTGGGAAGCAAAAACCTTCCGGGTGTAGCAGTCTCTACAGAAGCTTCGGGCTTCCCTTTCACGTCAGTCTGTCGTCAGGTTAGTCTGGGCCTAGTTGTTTTTTACCTCTAGTTTCTCTGCCAAATTTCTTCTCTCAAACAGGTCTTAGAGGAGAGATTTTACCGGGATATGGTTTGGTCTTCTTTGAAGAATATTGCTTGTGCTTGCCATGGTCATGTCGTTAAAAGGGCGCCTCGCGACATTAGCCCTGACGAGAACGCATCGTTGGGGATGGTTGACGATGGCCAAGGCTGAATCGGATTTAGAAACGCTGATTGGCTAACTAATTATTTATATCTAATCCGTAATCGGTGATACTGCTTCTTAGACCGGCCTCTTTTAGGCCGGATGGCTCTTGCCCCAGCCCAGCTGAGACATGCACACAAGCACAGAGGACGTGCAGGAAAAGCATGTATTTTTCAGAGATATCTTACTGGGTATATTCCATATTTTAAAAAAAGAACACAAATATTGACAATTTTTTAAATGTATTATTATTATAATGAAAAGAAATTGAATCTTTTTGTTTTTCTTAAAAAAACATGAATGTTTCCATATTTTGACAAATCCTCTGAGCCACACCCTTCATGACAATCAGTTTAGCGTTGTTTGTACTCCTTGCACTGCTCACTTTGGCTGCCAGAATACATTGAGGAGGTGACCGCTCAAAGACATATCCCCAAAATGTTTAAATTTGCACACTTCCAAAACATGTAGATATGAATTCCACCTTCAGCATTACATTTACTGCATGTAGGGCCTCGCCCTCAGCAGTGGTGTGCAATGCAGTCTGGGTAATATTTTAAATTGTCTTTCTCGGTCTGTGCTACCAACCAGAATCTTAAGCCTGTTTTCCGTTATGGATGCATCTTCATCTATCTGATAGTCCACTGCCACTGTATGCGGATGTTGTCAGTGGAGTTATTAAGATTAAGGCCAAAGGTCGCATTGACATGAGATATAAACGTTTTTCGTATGTGTTGTACGAGGAGAATGTGGGGTTGTGGGTATATAATGTGTTATTTGTAGATAATGAAAGAATTGTGACTGTTGGAGAGAGTATTTAATCATCAGGCCCTCAAACGAGTCCATTGCTCGTGTTTGAGAAGTGGGTCCAGACCCTTCTCCTGCCAGAGCCTAAACAAAGTCTTGACACTAGGGGGAAAAGTCTGGGCTCCATATGGTGCCAAAAGTGCTGAATGTTTTCTGTCAGATATTTTTGTTTCAATTTCATAAATAATAATAATTAATAAAATAAAATAATAAAATAGATAATGCTAATAGTGACATTCTGAGAAAAAACTCTGTTACAAAGAAGATCTTCAATCTTCTTCTGAACAAATATGCATGGGGAGAAGATGGCTCCTTTGTTTTAGGATGGAACCTGGTACACTCTTAAAGCTGAACGTCCTCACTGGAAATGGGAGAAATGTCTGTAAGAAGACATTTCCTTGTGTGTAGTCCGACTAATATCTGAACCTGATAGTTATGGTAATAGTGTTCATAAGAATTGATATGTCATGATGTCTGATAGCACTGCTCCAATATCATTTGTGTGAAGTAAAAGGTTCAGGGCGTGCCTATATGGCAACTCACGGCATCTCTCAGAAAATAATGGTAATGTGCTTAATGAACACCCCTAGCGTGTCCCTCCAGAGGGGCTAAAAAGGCAGACTCCAGTCCATTTGTCATCATCGCTGCCTTTGGTTTTTTATATGACTATTCTGCCCAGTCAACTCAGAAGTTAAGCGGGAGTGACACATGGTTGAGAATGAAAATCCCAGTTCCATAATTATCCAAGGCTTTCTCCAAACCAAGCTGAATAACATACCAGATTGTTTTTATTCTGGATGAACCACAATAAAAATACTGCCGGTGACTTTTAGTTTGTGTTTATTTTGGCGGGTGTTTCTCAGCACGTGTACTTTTTAGAAAACTGTTTCACTGGAGCTGACAGTCAGCCATTAGGGTCCTGGTTGGTTCTCCCATGCGTCCTTTCCCTCCAGTGGGCCCAGTAACACAGCGGACAAGGCTCTGCCCCTCCCTACATACTCGTATTGCAGGACCGAAGGCCAGGGTCATGCCTAGGGGCCCCACTTGAGGCTCAGCTGTTGGACTTTCTGGTGGAACTGGAGTATTGAGTCAGAAGTGTTGGAAGTGCAGAGTTGCAATCACCCTGCAAAAAGTTGATTCAACTCTTACAGAGTCAATGGTACGAAAGAGCTGGAGTCATTATCCAGTGTCAAGATTAGATTTATTTGCGACACTTAGACACAGTAGAGTTAAATTAACTCTTTGATAGGCTTAAAATGTAACTTCACAGTGTCACACTTTTTTGTGTTCAGTTTAACTCTACGTACTGTGGAGCATGGAGTAGAGAGGGTGCGCTGGGAGCCAAAAGGTTGGTGGTCTGAAACCTGGCTGCTCCACATCCCATGTCAAAGTGTCCATGAGCAAGACACCTAACCCCTAATTGCGCCCCAGGTTAAAATGTAAAAACCAGCTTTGGATAAACGTGTCAGCTAAATTATATGTAATGTATTTAACACTGGGCAGATATATTTTTGACACTTATTCAGCGTTAACTTGTTAACACTTTGTTGAGTGTTGATTTAAAACTGACAAGATTGGGACAATATGAACACCAGCTTAGAGTTAAAATTTAATCTCACAGAGTCAATTTAACTCTCTGAAATTTGCTGTGTACATAGCCGATGCCAAAATTAGGTCATAGTGAGGCAACATTATTGATTGCAGACTGTTTTAAATACCTCACAGCATCTGCAGCTTAAGCATCAACCCAACATGTTCATTCTAGGATCTGTTTTCTCATAAATCCACTTAGTTGGAGCGAATAAAAGCTTGGTAATACCCCAAGAAGAACGCACAGACTGCAGTCAGAATGGTGCTATTGAGTATTGTTGGATTGTGCATCATTTCCTAAATATGTACTTGATAACTTTGTTGAAGTATTACAAAAACGTTTATCTATGAGCTCTTTTTTATAGTCAACTTGGAGTCCATAAAAACACGGTGGTTTTGAGTAATTGCATTCCTTTTTCTTCTTTTGCTTCTGTTGTGGGAAACTAGAGCCCCACCGCCTTCTGAGACTGTAGCTTGCGGAAGTATGAGTTTGAAAGATGCGTCTTATCTCCCGACTGATGTATGAGTAGATGAAAATGTATAGAACTTTTCATAACACTGTGTTGTTTGCTGGCATCACATTAGGAAATGTTTTCCCTCTCAGTCGTCTAGCGAGGTGATTTTCAGTTTGTTTTTTAATGTATTCTGCCTTTTCTTTTCCATATCTTGTGTAACTGACCTTTGAGCTTGGAGAGCTCCTGCAAATTGCCCCCTGGAAAAAATGTTTGGACAGTTTCAGTTTCCAAATCCTTATGTTTCTCTTCATAGTGAGATACTCTCTTATTCCTCACAGCTGCCTCTGTACATATGCTTTTGAAGCTTTCCAAACTAATTATCTTCGTACCAGCAAATTTCAAATACTCTCTTTGATGTTTCTCTGAAGGAGGAATGTAGGATTCATCTTGTATTCATTATCCTCTTAGTATCCAAATGTGCATTATTAAATGGTTATCCTGGTGCATGATCTGTGATGGATATAACGCTACTGTACTGATAACAAATATCTATCAGCAAAGTGACTATAAAAATATTCTAAGTCCACCCTAGAAATTTGTTTTGTGACAGTAGCAGAAAAAAGCTGCTCAAAACTAATGATTTCTAATTGGATTGATAACTTTGTTGTATCAGTACTTATTTTAAAAGAATAAATATTGTGTTCTAATTTATTAAAATCTGTACTCCATTATGTTAACTTAAAAAGGAATTAGGAACAATTTGGCTCACCCCTGTTTTAAATTAAGGTTCCCTGGATGAAGACAATAATGATTTAATTATACTATTTTTCCCCAAAAAACAACATTGGCTTTGTTGTTTTTTGCAAAAAATTGTACAAGGACTTTCATGTTCTTTATCCTGAGACATACATCTGATCATCATGAGACACAGAGTGGCCTTCTGGACACGGGACATACACGTCACAAAGATTTCATATCTTGAGCGGTCATCTTATCTCAGCTGTCATGTTATACACACAACTTATCGTGCAAACGATACAGACATAGTCTTGTTTTGTCTAAAACCCCCTTCTTGCCATGACGTTATTAGAGTTTTTCCAACAAAAAACACGGATAATTGAAACGTCAATTTTTCTGAGCTAAAAACAGCCATACAAGATGTACCATATCAGCTTTGTATCCCTCATGCAGGAACATTCTACTGCATGGTTAAAATTGTTAAATGATTGCTTAGGTTCATGCAAGAAAACAACTTCAAGACAAGTACGTTCCATTGAGACAATGAAACTACAACAGTAACATTGAATCAGCTTTAATAAAGAACAAGTGCCATTTGCCTGTTCTACGCATCAACATGTAACACAATTAAAGTTACGTTACCTTTTTGCTTTCAAACTAAACCTGAACAGCAACCTTCTTCCATCATTGCTGTGCGGAGCTGCCTCAGCTTACATGCTTATTGACGAATCTCTCGACTAATGTTGTTTTCCAGCCTCACATTGTGTCACCGTTTTCAAGGACTTGCTCTTGGTTAAACAAGGCCTTAATTTGTTGATCCTCTCTCCCACTTTCAGTCATTACCTCTCAGTAAATCCTTTTTCAAGACTATAAGCGGGTCTCTGAGTAGTAGGACCTTGAATTCATGTTTTAGAGACAATCTTTAAAAGAAACGGCTTCATGAATGCTGTGTTAATTCAACCAAATGTTCAAGACCTATGTAACCCTTTTACCACCGGCTCGTGTATTAAAACCCACCTTATGCTTGAAGATTGGGCCTTAACTCTTATCAAACGTTTCATGGTAAAAGTCACATTTCAAAGTGTGAATACCAGTCTAGGGTAATGTATGATCCTCACCTTTAAGTTGGAGACCATAGAGTGATACACTTGACCTGTAACCCTTTTATAACCCTTCAAGAATAAACACAAATCAATAAAACCAACACAGGATCTCAGTTTTAGATAGTGTATTGGAAACTGCAGAAAACACACATCCTAACCTTTTTCAATAGAGAAACAAAGAATATAGAAAATAAAAATAGAGAAACCCGGGGTATAGTTTTCCCTTTTCTCAACTGCCTAAGTTTCTTTGAGTTTCTCTTTGTCTCTTATCGTTGGCGCGCTTTAGTCGGAGCTCATAATGAAACTTTCTATCGTACCTCCGTATGTGGAATTAGCAGGGCCGTGGCGCAATTTACGAACATCTCGCTCGTTGTGAGCAGCAGTCTCCGACCATAGCAGCAGGCAGCGACAGACCTCCGTCCCCCAGCAGCACCGACACGTCCTCTGGCAGCAGCGACTGCAGCGTTAGCCTAGCTCTCGCTAGCTCCCGGAACCGAGATTGGCTTGTGCTCACCAAAACACAAACGGTCGTGTGGAGTCCGACTCACACACGCATCCTGGAGTCTCAGCTCATCTTCCCTGTGGCTTCTTTTTCTTTTTCTCCCTTCCTGCGTTTCCCCCGGAAGTGTAAAAACTCTAAGGTCATGAACTCATGCACGTAACAGAATTACTTTTAACTCACTCATTTTAAACAAATTATTTATACACCTCAAATAATTATTTACTGTAAATTTGAACTACACCATGAACTGGCATTTTATCTTGAACTTATTCCCATGAAAATAAATTAAATAGCACTGATATTTATCAGAATATTACACCGACAACTAGAGTTGAGCAGGTTCTTCTAGCTGTTGACCTGGGCGACGCAGCGCCAGATGTGACAGGAACTCATTTAAAACCTAAACTGCTGCTTAAACATGAAATTTCCCAGCATACTTTTTGTTGTTCCCTGGGCCACGCTTGGTGTCAAATGCAGCGTAAACGTGGAGGTCTGCCGCCTCACCACCTCTTGCCCTCACTAATTGTGCCTTAAGTGACACTAAACGCTAGCAGTGAAACTGCTCAGGTGTCTCTATCAGCAGGAGGATTCCTGGCTTCATGGGCCGCCTTTAAATATTCGTGCAGTCATTAGGTGTTGATGAACTTCCAGAACGATCTCATCACAAAACATCTGTGGTTCTGCCACATGGAGACCCAGCAGCCATGTTTGACTCGTCCCTGTGGAGCTGTGGAGGGTTTGGAGCAAGTCAAAAAACAAATAAACTCTGGACTACAGTTTATAACATCTGGCATATATATGTTAATTAGGTCACAATTACTTATTAATTACTATGCGATTAATCTGGCCGGGATTAATGCAATAAAATATTTTAACGCAGTTTGTTTACTTCCGGTGTGGTCTGAAAGTGTCCCGAAAGTGAACAGAGTTGAACCTGGAAAGAAAACTGCTGCTAGCTGCATTCAGTGAGATCGGAGAGCAAGACAGTAACTGAAGAAGGGACAGAGCTTTTTGCATTAGGCATAGACATACAGCGGAGTACTGAGCAAAGGACTTTGCTAACGGACCAGATTACGCACTGCTAGGCAAAGATAGTTTACTAGCCTACTTCAATCTCAACAGATCATTTGCGATCGGCAGAGGACAACCACCTGATGTGCGATTAATTAGTCAATTTTTTTTAATCTATTGACAGCCCTAATATTAATGTTTATACAGTATCTATGTGTAGGCAAAAGACGCATTCACAGGACTTGTTATAGAAATACATGCGCCTGTTTTCCTGTATTTCTGTCTATCCAAGGGAAAACATTTCAATGGATACATGTTTGCTTCATCTGGTCGATGTTTACAGAGTAAATCTGGTGACTGTCATCAAATATCATGCAGAGCCAAATGAACAGTGAATTTGTCTTCAAACAAGTCCCTCATGTGTATCAGATCTTCATATCTCCTTCTCTGTGCCAGGGGCTGCAAAACGTTCTCTCACAGCTTGTCACTTGCGGCACCGGTTAGTGTCAAGTGACAACTAGCTGCTGTGAGGTAGAGATTTTGTCCCAAAAAACCATTCAAAATACATATGTGAGCAAAAGGTAAACTTGATTGTGACGACCCACATAAACTCCACCTAGTGTTCCTGCCTGTTTTGTACCCTTCACTCGCAAACTAATTTACCTCTTTCCTCTTGTGCCTGTGCTGTCCTGCTTTTGTTTTGTAAAGAAGAGCTTATTTTCAAGAAAGCTCAAAACCCTGCAAAAGATCTCCTCATTGTAATGTGTTTCCTCTGCACCTTGGTCTAAGTCCATATTCCTCCCATGGATGACATATCCATCATCACTGTGAACACACACACACACTGCAGTTTAGTTTGATGGTGTATCTGAGAATAATGTTTTTGGTCACCTATTTGTTAATTTGTTTATATATTTTTTTTATTTTGAAGAGAATCTAAAATGTAATGTTATTTAAAGCAATCTGAGAGTATTTATTTCTTGGGTGTTAAGCTCTATTTTTTATCAACTTTTGGAATTGGATGACATTGTTCATTGTTTTAATGAGGACAGAATATGTTGATGCAGTGATGGAAAGATCCAATTAAATGTTATTTTAAGATTTTGTATATCCAACTTCGCTCTAACACCTACAACGCCAACCCCTGTTAAACAATTGAAAGAGCTTTGTTGCTGCCACAGTCAGCTAAAGCAGCTACCGGGCCCGTTTTAATTGTGAGAGACATGTATCTTGCCAAAAACAGACCAAGGTTCTGTCCTGTTTTATTTAGTATTTTCCTGCCTCTCGTGTCCCCGGGTTAACTTCCTGCCCTGTTGTGTTTTCCCCTGTGTTTTTATGCCATGTCCCTGATGGATTCCTCTTGTGTCCAATCACCTGCACCTTGCCGAGGATTTAAACCATGTGTGTCCCTTGTCTCTTTTTTAGGTTCATTGTTGATGTTAGTGAGTTGTTTTGATAGTCAGTTTCCCCTGTTTTCTGCATGAAGTGTACTGTGTTGCTAAAGACTGCGTTTGAGTCCTACTTCCTCCACCTCAACCTAACAGGTTCCTTCCACTTAAATAGAGCATATCGATAAATCTAAATCCAGAGGAAGATCAAAGACGTTCCCTCAATCACTGCTCTTTTGAAGCCGCGGAAACACAATTAAAAGTGAGACATCGTTTGAGGTCATGCGCTGGACTTATATCTGCAAGGAATGTGTGTTTCTTTTGGTATGCCCCCTGCTCCAGTGTCGCAGGATGAACGGCCTCAGATCTGCTATTTATGCTGCGAGGCACTGTGCGGCACCGGACCACTTAAATAGAGAGGCATGAAAGCAGCAGGCGCATCTGGTCAACTGCAAAGTTATAACTCCCTCTGGACCTCCTTGAAGCGTCTCCACCAACTAGCACCACTACTTTTTGCTTTTAATTAAGACAGGTAGCCGGTGAGCCTTATTTGCAGGCCTGTGCGGAAGTTGTTTGATTCTTAATGGTCCTACAATGTCAAGTTACAGCGTTCCACCATCAGCATGGAAAACAAGTATAAATTGGAAGCCGTGCCTTTTTTAATTTAGACTCTCTATGACATGGGCTGTGTCAGATGGGATTGTTCTATTTTTCCCTGAATATTATTCAGAATGGCTCAGAGTCTTGTGTGAACTCTTAACTCGCATGTCCTGCCATGGCACGGATCCCCGTTTGTCGAGTGACGGCAAGCATCACATGGGAGTGGTTTCCGTCTTCATTAGCATGCCCCTTTCACATCTGGCCAGCCACACCACCCACATTGACACAAGCCTGCTTTCAGGCTGAATAATAATCACAGAGAGTAGCTCAATGCAAAGGGGACACAAACTACATATAATGCCATGCAGACTCATGGCACCACCTATGATACATGCTGAACACTTTGAGTAACACTCTGCAAGGTAGGGGTGGCACGGCAATTGGTCGAAAGCTTTGAGTGTGAGGTCCTATGAAACAAACTGAGCCCAGTAGCGAACACATGCACGTCAAGTTGCAAAAGAGACACACGACCTTCATGAGTCTTGGTGCTGTTTGGGCAGCACAGGAGGCCTGTGAGCTCCCCATAACCCTAACCTGCCTTGGGACACACACTTCCACAGCTGTTCTGGTAATCATCTACGACTGCACTTGTTATAAACGTGTTGTTTACCACTTATTCCACAACTGAAACAACAATATACTTGTCTTTGTTTTTCCATTTTTTTCCCCACAATAAAGAAATCTTCCCTCCCTTCCAACCTCAATTCTGACCTGTGGAGGTGCTCCTTTAACCGTCTTTTCCACTCCTCCCAATTTCTATTGAGGATCATTCAATGGTATGGATATGGAAATTTAAAAACATCCATAACGGCGACCATTATATATTCCTTCTTCTTTTAAAATGAAGACCAAAAAAATAATCATACAAAAAAAAACTAGTTTGGTGTTTATGGGTTAAGCTGAGATTTTCCCCATGCAGCTTTGAAAATCATTTTTGATGAATAAATAATGCAAATTTACAAAGGAGTCCAGGAGAAAAACAGCACTATTCAACACTTAACAACAAAAACAATCACAGTTATGCTCCCAAACTTCATCACAAGTTGAGAAAGTTATCCTGACAGGATTTACTTTAATGTAATGAGCCTTTAAATAATTGCACTTTCCATATAACATACAAAACCAACCAAGATTGTGCAAAGCAGCATTACATCCATCAAACTATTATTAGCACACATATTGACGGTCTGAATTCCCCAAACTGCTCCTCCACCATATGCTGCCAGATGTTTTGGGGTCATTATCATTTAAAGCGAAGCCATATCTATATCTCCCCGCGACCCTCTCATTTTAGCGCCGGGTAATTATATGGACATGAGGTGTGAACAGCTCAACACATTGATTACTTTCATTCCCTCATTCTTTAGTAGCCTGAAGTGCGGAAAGTATGCTTTATCTAACAAAAAAAGAAAGTAATCACAGAGCATGGGGAAATATTCAGAGAGAGAAATTGTGGTTCACAAGATAAACCCAGGATATTCAGTGAAATTCGATTCGATTATTATTTTGTCAACAAACCCTATTTTTTCAGAGAGAAAGAAAAAATAGAAATGTGCACATATCTTTCAAGACCTCCTTCTCAATCACAGTGAGTCCTTCAGAAAGAACACCGGGAACAGCTTCAGGCTCTATCTGATAACCTAAGGCAGTATGAGAGATCAGGATGAAGTACTATGCATACCAACACTAGCATTGTTTTAACAACACATTACAGCACCCTCACCTGGCTTTGCCTTCTTTACCAGAAGAACAGTTCTTTGGTACCAATCAGTCAGCAGCTAAATTTGGGACTTTATTCTTTTAATTCTTTTATTCATGTTAATGGCTTTATAATCTCATAGACCATGGACAATTTTTGACTTTAATTTATTCAATATTTTATTTGAATAAAGCCCTTATGGCACTAATATTATTTTAGCTTTTATTTTCTCTTCCGCATCAGAACCACGTCGGGTGCAAACAGAAAAACTTAGAAAAACCTGACACAAGAGTGAACAGAGTGGCCACAACCACACATTTCCCCATGTGCATCCAATTTGCCTTCTGTAACTTTCTTCAATACAGCTATTAATCAGCTCCAGGGTTGTCCTCTGGTCCCCGTCAACACTGCTTCACCTTCAAAAGATAAAAGATGCTTGTTTTCTCTGGCATTGTCTCCCTACTGCAAGCAACCCACTCCCTCACCGCCGCGACCATGGCCCTCTGCGGCCCACCTGAGGTCAGTCCATCAACACACAGCAGTCACTCCTCGGATCGCCCCGTGGTACGTTATTTCGAAAGATAACACAGGGAAGATCTGGGGGAAAAAAAACAAATGAGGTGGATTTGGTCCTGCAGAAATGAACCTGACTAAACCTCAATCAATCAGTGATGTCTGGGACTCTAAGCTCCCGCTACCGTAGTTATATCACTAATCCAGAGTTACAAGGGCTGCTGCATTAAGATGAATCCGGTGCAAATTGGATGTTGGAGGGGAACAATGCTTTCCCCGCTCCAGGGTTAGATTGCTTCTCGACTCTTCCTCATTAGACGACAATAGCGTTTGCTCTTGACACTGGACACACTAGCAATACCATTCTGTTAAGACGCGAGGATGGGGCAGAAATTAGAGGCCATTCACTTCCTAACTGCCTAGAAGGCATTAAGCAGCAGCAGGGCGCAGCCAGCCGGGGAGAGCTGCCGCGGAGCTCAAAGCAAACAAGACATTCTAAAGTGGGAGCTCCGTCCACTCCGCTCTAAGGCAAGTGTGGATCCCTTTACAGGTTCAAATGTTTTAATAGGTAGAAGAATGGAGATGAAATTACAGTGAGCTGAATTTAGTGTTTGAACTAGTTGGATCCAAAGTGTTGTCCATTACTGAATTAGTCCTATACAGACTGAGATGCACCTGCTTTTAACTAATGCCAAGAGTCCTCGACGGTGTGTGAAGTTTTTGATAATTACGGGAACTGTAAAAATAAATTGTGGTTCAATGTTTATTTTGAAAAAATAGAAAGCTGTGCATGTAACCTGTGAATACTGCACATGTTTATTTTATAAAGACACTACGCATGTAACTTGACATGCTGTTTCCAACCGGTCTAAAGCTGCTGTTGGGGGGGGGGGGGGGGGCGGTGGCGGGGCGGCGGCCGTCCTGTGTTTTCACCTTGCCTCACCTTTACCTAAGTTAACTTTTAAGTTAAAATTTTAGCTAAGTTTATCTGACCCAAGGGGTATGTTGCTGGTAGGAGAAGCAGACTGAATGTTAAAACTGACATTTATATGGCATATAGGACTATGAGTGCAAAAAGGGTCTCCAGTCAGCTGTTGTTGACTAAATACCACTGAGCATGAGAGATAGAGCTGGACCCAATGATGTGAGCTGAACTAATGCTAAGCTTCATTTCAAAATGGACCGGAAGAAATTATGTTCAACCAATGAGTTAACTGTGATTCCCTGTTTCCTCCTCCTGTTTATTTGTAAAAAAGACCCGAACTAAAAGACACTGATACGGAATGTATTCCCTTTGGTCTGGACCAAATGAACAAACCTGCAGCTGGGAGAAAAAAATCTTGACTTCATCATATTTAAATCACTGTATTTTTACAGAATTCCGGACGCTGAAGTCCCCTTTCAAAAACAGTATGTGAGTGCAGTTGCGGTATATCCAAAATTGAGCATATTAGAGGATACGGAAGAACACGATTTGGAGTTCAGGAGATCATTAACAATTAACTCTGCTGTATTATCTGTCAGTGTTTGCCTCAGCTTCCAATTAATGGGTTGATCTTTAAAAATGATGCACAGCGTAGACTCCCTGCACTCCATAATCCCCCCCAAGAGTCAAAGGAATCCGACTGAACACGGCCGGATTTCACACCGTGTATTAGAGGGAGTCTTTTGAGTATGATTATTTCAGTGCTGCACACAGAGGACACTGACATGAGAAATGGCAGAGAAAGTGAGAGGGATGACATCCACTAAGGATCAAGAATCACATCCCAATCTCTAACAGGATTATATGGTCTACACTTGAGCCTTCCGAGGCACCGGAGCTTATGGTTATACACTGATGCTGAGTCAGGAGCACTGCTATTAGGGATGCTAGGAAGCCAATTAGGGTTAAGGGGGACTATTGTTGTTAACATCCTTTTAAATGTTCAGGACTCAAATGTTCAAGGCAGGACTCAAATGCAGAGGTAAACGAAAAAAGACTTTAATAGTCAATAACTCCAACAAAGTAACAGGCCAACGGGCAAAAACACACACACACACACGAACTGGGGGGGAAAAAGGCAAAAAAGGCAGGCAGGACCGAGGAACATACAGACGGTAGACAGGGACAAGGAACATCCAGCACGACAAACAATGACGCGACAAGTGGCAGGAGACACACACTGCTTAAATACACTAGGGAGGTGCAGGTGATTGGACACAGGTGGAAACAATCAGACAATCACAGACGACAGGACAAGGCAGGAAGTTACCCAGGGAGACAAGAAGCAGAAAACTACAAAATAAGACAGGAAGTAAAACCACACCGTGACAAATAGTCCTGACACGTAACTAGTAAACTGCTCCATTCATAAAGACTAGAAATAAAAAATCATCAAAATTAATCATTATTTAATTTAACATTTACATACACAATAAAGCACAAAAAAATGTCCCGTTCTGTAAAAGGAATAGACAGTATTCATTGCGATACTTTGATGTGTTAAAGGACAAATCAGCAGTGTCTTTCTCAATCCATGCAATCGATTTACAGAAAACACTTACAGATGCACATCAATGGTATTTCCATAATTAGATTAAATAAATTAAAGTTATAAATGAATGAATTTTTTTGTTCTACATAACCAGGCCAATAAACCAGATTTATTTGGCACCATTGGATTGATATACAGTACCTTTGTTTGCAGCATGTGATGAATAGTCTACCAGCTGTCGTGGGTAAATAATAAGCAATTTTGGAAATTAGAATTTGTTAAAAAATGTGTCATAATCACCTGGACTCGCGTGTCTCCTTCCACAGCGTGAGTGATGTTATGTTTTACCGAGACTAAACGGACAAACATGGTGGCTCACTTGAAAACCTTTTGTCTTGTTCTACAAAAAAAAATGCAGCTGCTGAATCTCTATGTGTATGTTTCCAGAGCTATTAAGACGCCTCAGAACATGCCAACATGACGGCCTGTCACTCCAATGCAGCCCTGCCGAAAGGGTGCTTATATAGACAATGAAGGGCATGCGAAGAGTTGATGGATCCTGTGGACCAGTGTTTGGATTAGGGTTAGGTCTCGTCAATAGGATCCCTTCAGATTTTACTGTGACCAACTAAGATTAATAGATTAACAGGCATTTGATCGAGACTGCGCTGTTCTCCCCACTGAACAGAAGTCAAGAAACGAAACGCAGTTCGCCGCGGATGTGCCATTGAAATTGGAGAGCGGGTTGAGTTTTCAAAATGCTCCATCTGGTATTACACATGATGATATTAAACAAGTGCGGTACAAGAAAATGAACTGCGATATCAATTGAGTGGGTAGAGGAATAGAGGGACAGGAGCAGTCAATAAGTCGAGGCGTTGGAAGGAGGCGCCTTGTTTGTGCACACACCGCCTCACCCCTCCCAACACCCGGGCTTATCTAACACTTGCTTGTAGTGGCTCCGGGAAGTTTGGGAGAAAAGTGGAGCAGGTGGACTTACAAAGGCCTATCACTTTCTTTATATAGTACACTCCCTGTCCAGAATACAGATCAGGTTGCGGCACGGTATCTGCTTCTCGCTGTTCTGTCCTTGAGAGGCGGATGGGAGGGGGGGAGGAGGGCGGCATCGGGGTGGACTTCTGGAAAAGTTGGTCCGTCTACAGAACAAACAGAAATGGCAACATCTTTGATTGCATCGATTGAAGGCAGACGGGGGATACTTTTGAGAAGTCGTTTTTCAGGATGCAAGAGCGTGTCCTTGAAATATTATTTTCAGACTAATCTCACCACAATTGGTGGTTGTACAGGAGCACAGGACAGATAAATGAACACTTGTTTGGATCTCTTTCACAACTTGAGATGCCTTTGGTAAATCCATATTTCGTCCCTCTTTTGTTTAACTTGCCCATTTGATTAATAACATGAAAAAGTTGCCTGAAAACCAAGAAGAAAAAACATTCTCATAATAATGCATAACATTTATATATATATATATATATATATATATATATATATATATATATACACAGATATATGTCATCAGATACAAATTATTTTGATAATTACAGATTACAAAAAGAAAAAACATTCTCATAATAATGCATAACATTTATATATATATATATATATATATATATATATACAGATATATGTCATCAGATACAAATAACATTTGAATAGAAAGCATAAGACTAGGTACTTACTTATATTTTTACTAAAGTGTAACGTTCTGGGAATGTTTTGAGGATATAAGTAAACCTCAGAATCATCGCCCATATCTTTTGATTTGGGCTCCAGTTATTGTGCTCATTGTCGTCTGTTTCCAAACAACTGAACGGCTCTGTTGGCAGGATGAAGAATGATGAAGTTATATAACGGTGCCAGAGCAAAAACAGCTAAATGTATAAAATAAAGTAGCTGAATTGCCACAACAAAGAGAATGGCTGTGGATGAGACCGTGTCAAGGTTACAGACTACGACAACAATAGTTTGCTTTTCATTTTGAGGGACCAGTGCTGGGTCTTTAATTTAGTATTCTGTTAGTACACTATGGTACACTATGTCATTGTGCCTGAATATTGGTAGAGTAATGTTGTCTCAAAACAAAACCGTGCATATACTGTAGCCCTAGCAAACATTACAAACTGCTAGATGAACCCAATAAGAACAACAATTTAGTGGTACCTAACTTGATAAACAGTGATGACCAGAGCAACTTCTAAAAACCTCCCCTTCGCAACGGTTAAAGTGTCCCACAGTGGACCACCATATTAGGGGCTCATTGTGCGCTGCATTGTTCTATACTTGTCAGCAGAGGCACACTCAAAATACAATGCAAAACTATGTCAGTAAACAATGACACTAAACTTTGTCAGTAAACCATGTCAATATACTACATTAGTAGACTACAGTACCAAAGGTTTGGACTAACCAAGTTTGATGTGTCCAAACCGTTGACTGGTACTGTATGTTACTGAACTACATCCTAAACTGCGTCACTAAACTATGTCCTCAACGCAACACAGCCGCATCAGATGACCGACAGACACTTACATCTTAACATTTTGGGGTGTCAAAACGAATAGCATAGGTAGAAAGGATGTGAATATTACGTCCCCCAGGATTTAGTTAGATTTACATTGGTCCAGTGCCGATTGAACGACTGGAAGCAGTGCACGTGTCCAGAGATCACACCCTTGCACAGACTCCTGAACCAATGTTTGCTTTTCTGTTGACCAAAACCCTCCACCTCCTTTTCAATCCTTATAGTGGATTAGAAAAACAGTGACATCATGTTGACAAAGTCCTGACATTGAACGTAATCTTGATTTAGGCAGACAGTTCTGAAAGGGGGGCAAAACCCAACGGATGAAGTCAAACCACTTCAGTCTGATTATCAGGCTAAAAATGTTGAACAAGTAACTTACATGAACTCTCTGTTGTTCATTAGCAACACAGACTAACATTAAGACAGATGAAAGGAACAATTACACGCTGCCTTTTTCTGATTCAGACTATGCCTTTGTACGTCTCTTGGATCTTATCTTATATAATCGTTTGCTTGTCACATCAGAGAGTAAAATTGCTTCAATTAATGTTGTCATAACAGAAATGATAGACTGACCTTGCCCTAAAATGTTTCCATTAATTAACTTTAAGAGATGTTTGTCACTTTAGCTGTGAAATACTTTGTTTTGAGGGCTCTCTTGCTGTCACAAGGTCAGTTTTCTCTCAGATGAAGATAAGGGAGCATTTCCCCACCAGCGAAAGCAAAGGTCCCTGAGAGCAGGCGATAGCGCCGCACCTACGTTATCTTTCATGTTAAAACGCCTCACCTTGTTAGCATTCTAAATGATGGATCGTCCTCGTGGAGTATAAAGGGCCCCTGGACCCCTGCGGTTTGGAAAACCCATGGCCCTGCTGTCCGATGACAGATTACCCAGCCTTTATCGCAGGCGGCTGATTATTACGCTTCTATCGCGAAAGTTAAGTCTTAGCGGGGATGTGATCGCCTTGTAATGTGGCCTGAAATAGCTTGATTGTGCTCAAGTTCATTTTTGGCTTGTTATCGGCCTGGATTACACTTTTCACATTTCAGCAGCAGGGCTGTTTGTCATTGCAGTGGGGCCGTCACGCAGAGACATTCAAAGAGCTATGATGGAGGCAGGAGATACGCCTTCATCACTCTACATAGCCCTGATGGCTGCCACGTAGTTGTCTTATTTGTTGCAAACGTTATGCATTGAATGTTATCGACAATGTACATGACAGGAATAAATTATTTTCGTCATTGTTATTCGTAACATCATCCGTGAGAATGAACTATTTAACCATCTATCAAAGGATCATTAAGGCAACAATCAATCACACGGTATGATACTAATTACAAGAAATCTTGGGGGAGGAGATTTAACAAGACTGCCTAATATTACCGTCATAATTAATAAACACAGCTGGAATTTTATTAGTGAATACAATCCCAGGCTGGTAATAATTCAGCGTGACGTCTGACCTTCGGATAGGAATGACAGCTGAGATGATCACATGTCACACTTGCCATCCTATGCTTTAGTTCTGGTTTGGCAGCTGAGGATTTCCCAGCCGAAGGAGCTATGGGACGGAGAGCAGACACTGGACTGTGGTTTACAGTGGTTCCATCCCTTTAACTGAAAGGGCTATTCCAGTACGTCCACGCAGTTGGAGAGTCCACAAGAACATTAACAAATAATAATTCTAATCCAAATTGAAGCAGCACTGCTAAGTGTCTGATCTGAGTCACTCCTCTAGGTATTCAACTAAAATGTAAAGAAGAGAAGTAAGGAAGATCCAGAAGATCATAATGTAACTATTTAGTGTGATTAAATTTGGAAAGAGTAGCAGAGTTGTATCAACATCTGCATTCAATCTGCATTTAATCCACAACTAACAAATCAAATTAATTCAGTACAATTCAAAGCTGCATTGTCACGTAAAAAAATAACTAAACATACATATATTACCACAAATATAAGTAATTTTCTCTCATTGACTAAGTAAAAGTCGAGCTACAATTCAAAATAAGAGAATGTGAATACAATGTGAAAAAAATAAAGGGAAGAAAACCTTGAATTCTCCTTTTATGTTACAAATTTGGACTCAACAGCCTCAGCTAATTATATATAATAAATATATAATTTATATAATAATAAATCTAAACACAACAGTGTGTTTAGTAGTCATCCCAGTGGGGAGTGTGATCCAGAAATGACTATATTTTCTGTATTTAAAGCTCTACTTTCGCTGTCAACATTTTGGAGAGCACCATTTGTTCCTTATGTTTCTCACCCGTCCCTCTCTCTTGCTTTCTCCGTCTCACCCGTCTTTTACTCAGTCTTTCTTTTTCTTTCTACCGTCTTTATATTTATATTTGGGACTTTCCGCTATCTCTAATCTGTCTGCACTGTTGAGACAATATCACCTTTCCAGGAATAGACAGAATCGTGTGGTTGAGTGGTACCACGTGGGATGGCTTGACTCGAATGCAATTGGTCTGTACTTTAAACTACTACCGTCGGTTGAAATAAAACTGTCCCGTCAGGTTTTCAATTTTTTTATGTTTTATCTTTAGGTCTGGGTACGGATGGGATCGCAGTAAGTGAAACTCTGCACTTGGTCACGAACTACCCACTGCCTACTAAATGGCCCCTTCATTCAAAAGCCACGGCACCATTGGGCAACGCAGACTTTTTACTTCCTTTGGTATGTAAAACAGGACTCTAAAACTGCCTGCTGCAGTGATCATTGCTGACTTGAACTCTGCATTTTGGTTCTTATCTCTGGGAAAGAACCCTGCACGGCAGTGGGAGAATAATACTTTCTGGTAACAACCCCACATCAAGCATTACACTGTCACCTATAAGAATCCCATAAGGCATCTTAGTCAGTGGCACTGAACTCTTATGGTGCATCCACACCAAAAGGAAGCAAATTTTCACAACGCTTTAAACTCGCGAGTTTACCCTCCCGACATCTAATTCACTTCATTCGCATCCCTTTCATTTGCGCCAGAAAGGGGGCGTTGCTTATCTAGGTGGCTTGTTATTGTTCCTGCTATCCACCAGGCAGAATAAACCCTTTCTGCTAGTACTTGTGGTAATTACACAAACAATAGAACTGCAAACACTTGTGTTTGGGTTCATAACACCATCCATAGCCACACACAGCTGTGGAAATTTCACCAATTTCTCCAGAAACTGAGTCTGCCGATTCCGGCACTAATTCAGGCCAACCAGTTGGATGACATGTTTGCTCGGATCGGCTCTGGAGACAGTGTCGGCCATTTTTTTTTCCTAGTCCTACTAGAACTAGTTAATCCTGGAAAATACATTTTCTGCAATATTTTCCAAAGATCAAATGAAAGCAATTGGTGCAAAGAGTAAGAGTCGTAAGTCAAAACACCACTTGGCAAAAGGGCATTTCAGACCACAGGCTGCTCTAGGGTATGTTTTAAACAGGACTTGACTTTCACACAAGAGCAGCGATTCCTGGCAGGGAGCGTGAGATGGAAACAAGCAGAGGCTTTCTTCTACGATGGCAACTCCAATGATGGGGCAATTTGGAGAGGACCCAAACAGAAAGTCACACACAGCATGACCAGACAGGAGTATCATGATAGACCTTCCACATCTGGTGAACATGTGGGAGTTCCAAAGACCTATAAAATGGTGAATTGAAAGATGGGCGCTGAAACTAATATGTTCAGCAAGGCAACCAGTGCTGGCACTTAAATGCATGGTGTGAAAAGTAAAACACCCTCTTACCCGATTACAGTATGGCTTCTGGAGTTTGGGACCCATTGGTTGTTCTCCTGTGATGGCACTGAGGTGGGACAAGATGATGGCGCACCAAAAAGGCCCTCAACTTCGATCGGGACATATTCCATGGGACTTGTAACTGTCAGACCCCATTTTGTTTTGTTTTAGAGTTGTGTCTGCATGCTTTTACTTCTTTTTATTATTCATTTTTATTGTTTGGATGTTTTGAATCTGTGTGGTGTGTGGCAACCAACGGGTGTGGGTGGAATCACCGGACTCAGAAGCACGTCTAGTTGCACAAGAAAAGGGTACGATTTATTATAACGTACAAAGTAACAAAAAAATGGAAACTTAGGTTCTTCCTCTTTTGAGGGTGCGGTTCAGCAGGTTCGTTTGGCCTTCAGTCTCCTTCCTGCAGGTGGCACAAAAAAACAAACAGGCTTTAACACTCTTGCAAACAAACTCCGGCATGAAGCCAGCTTCTACTCACGTTTTGTCTGCTGGGCTGTTGGAATGGTTGGTCTTTTATAGTGTGGCCAACCTTCAGCTTATGAGCTGCACCTGGGCCGCTCGTTGTCTCCTGAGGGGGCGGGGTGTTTCCCCTTTTGGTAAATGGACTGTACTTGTATAGCGCTTTTCTAGTCTTCAGACCACTCAAAGCGCTTTAACACTACATGACATCATTCACCCATTCACACCCATTCATACACTGATGACAGGAGAACCATACACAGTGACACCTGCCATCAGTAACTACCATTCACACAATGTAGTCGCAGCTACAGGAGCAATGTTGGGTTAAGTGTCTTGCCCAAGGACACAACGACATGCAGGTTAGGCGGGCCTGGGATCGAACCGACAACCCTCTGATCTGAGGACGACCGTGCTTCCCACCAACAGGTCACCTGACCTCTTGCTCATTGCTGCCCCTACCCTTTGTGCTGCTCTCTTCAGGCGCTGTCCAGAGTGCTGCGCCCGTGGGTTGCCACAGGTGGTTAATGTATTATGGCAGATGCGGTTTTATTCGTTTTATGGACCTTGTTTTAACAAAGTGGTGTCTAACGGTTACATCTTACTTCCCGGTTTAATTTTTGTTGAGTCCCTTTGACAATGTTTATTCAATAATAAACTGTTCAAATCCCCTTTATCGTACTCCCCAGGTGCGTCGGTGCTGTCGGGCCTCTCGACTATGGTCCGATCTGGCCTCCTCTGCTGCATCCTCTCTGCTGTTGTCCATTCTGGCCTCCTCTGGTGGGTTTCTCCTCCACTTTCCATGTTGCCTTGTGTTACTACTCACCCCTCCTAGGAGTCAGGGAAGTATTTGTTGAGCTGCATATTGTGAGTTTCTCAAGAACTTGGTGTGTGACCTTTCTTGGGAAAATCGTGACCTGACCTCGTTTACGATGGCATCCTGTTTGATAGGTGCCTGGACTGATCCGTATCCTGGTCTTCTCCTTGTCCGTTCACTTAGTCTGTCAAATATGATTGACTAGGTCGCATTAAGGGAGGGACATGGGTGTCTCCCAACGACATCTGTTTACAACTAATCTGCCTTTTGTTGGGGTCTTCTGTTTTCCTCTTCCTCGAACCTCTCAGAGATGTATGAAAGCTCCTGTTCTCCCTCAGAAACTTGTTTAGATCTTCCTGTTCCTTTTCGGGGAAGGAACAATCTGCCCCTTTCGTACTGAATTGTAGTCATTTGACCTCTGTCTTTACTTACGACTATGATTTTTCTTGTTCTAGTTAGTAAAATACTAGCTAGTAAAATCACAAACGAGTTTATGATACTTTTGATTTTTCACAAGGGCTAAATCCACAATTTCCATGTTGGTTAGTCATTTTCCAAGTCTGGCTGGGGATTGTAAGGAGGACCGTTATACCGACACACTGTCCGTGTGGACTGTTGCCGTCGTGTTCCTCTCTCCGGCCCCAGCTGGAATGAGTTGTAGCGCGAGGTTCGTGTGAGGTTCTCTGATGGTTTTCTTGCCTTTTCGGGATGAGTTGTTGTTGTCCTCGTACTTCCTGGATCAAAGCTTCCGGGATAGCGACGTAAATTGCTCTCGAAACTCCGCTACCAACTCTTTTCGCAGGTCACTTTTCATGTGTTCTAAGACGTTTTCCTGGGGGATAATTCCCGGCTGAGCAGAAAGATATGGCCATGAAGCAGCACTAGGCTGAACCAAGGGGTTAGTTTGATGTACCGCATATGTCCGAACAAGTACATCCTCCTCAACATACACTTCTACACGGGTTAATACTGTGGCAAATGTCAGGTCTTCCGGCAACAGCAATTTTGTGCGTAACTCCCGTCTGAGGGTAGTGTCAAGAAGGCCATCCACAAATGGGTCTCTCAAGAGCACATCTTCGCTACCAAGCCCCCCGTGGATCTCAGTTTTGCAGTCTTTTGAAGAGCTCTTATAGTCACAGGGCAAAAGCCCATGTCGTTTCCCTGGCTTCTTGGGTACACCTGAAATACATTGAGCGCAGATCCGAGACAGGCAATCTATCGTCATACAACGCCTCTAGTTTAGCAAAAATCAAGCTGGCGGTGTCCTGTTCTTCTGTGGGGAGAATTAATATTTATTTTTACCAGGAATCAGGAAACATTTATTGCCAAAATATGTCAAACATACAAGGAATTTGACTTGGCGGTTGGTGCGTGACAGTAGACAGTGTAACAATAGACAACAAGACAACAAGACAGCAGTGCACAAGTAATGAAATAAAATGAAATGCTAATGCTATGGGTTAGTAGAATAAGGCTATAGGTTAGTATAAAATAAGATAATAAAGTTAAAGTTAAAAATTAAAAATACTTAAAAAGTTACAAAATATTTAAAAATAAAGTGCACCAGCGAACAAGTGACAAAGTGACGAGTGAAAAATGACAGTAAAGTGACGTGTGCAGTATGAAAGAAAGTGACCGGTGGAATGTCAGAGTCAGTCAGTGGGGGACCAGGCTCTGTTGATGAGCCCGACTGCCGACTGCCGCTTCAGAGACCTAAAAGCGAACAAGTCTTGCAGGGACGGCAGATTGCAGCCGATCACCCTCTCTGCAGAGTGGTACCAAGGCAGAGTAGCAGTAAATATTTCACAGTTTTGCTTCTAGGTCCAGGTAAAGAATGGAAATGAATGATGACCACCTAACACCCACTCTAAGACCTAATGATCATTATTTATCAAGAACACTGGGCTTACATGACATTACATTACCATTACACTTATATCTAACTGATAGCTGAAACCCCATTCATATCATTCACATCAGTGTCAAATGGATGCTTTAACATGATGATTTCATGGGCATTTAATCACTTTGAGGATAACATGGTCCTCCCCAGGTGTAGAGATGGCCCTTATTTGATTAAAAAACGTCTATTTTTCTTCGTGACGGTGTAAAATTCGACAACATTAATATACGAGTTTGATACATGTAGAGAGATGAAATGTCAAATATTTTATGAGAAATTATTTGAGTAAGTACAATATTCAAGTAAATGCAGTTACGGTACCTACTTTTCCTTATGAAATCAGTGTGAAACCAGCTTATCAACTGGAGTCATGTCACATCTTAACAGGACAAGACATCATCAGTGAAGGTTCCACGCCTGGGAGGGATACCATCACCGAGGTAGGACAAGGAAGACTCTGAGATTAAAGTCTTGCTTCATTCACTGTGACTTTGTTCATAAATCAGACCGAGCGGAGGAGTGCAGAAACTCCCATGGTCACAGGGTGAAAGCCCAGAATGCAGTTTGACGATTACAAGCATGTAACCTGCCTAACAGACAACTGGGCTGTAGTGTCATCAACAAAGTCTGGCAGGCTGTGGCCACAGTAAACAGCTCACATTGATGAGCTACACAGCATCTATAGAGATCTTTTGTGATTTACACTGAAACCTTTAATATACTACGCAGTCTACCCGCATCCAAAAGCCAGGATGAAGAAATATCACTGCATTTTAAATCGATAGCAAGGTGAGTGGTTTTATGTGGGCTACATTGGATTACCATCCCTTGATGAGACAAAATGTCCTTCAGATGACAGTCAATGGCTCAGTGGTAATAACATTGACCATATGCTCCTCCACGTTTAGTTGTCACAAACCACAGCAGAATAGGCAGACGATTCTGGAAAGGTGTCGGCAGCAAGAGCCCAAGTAAACAGAGAGCTTGACCTTACTGTCATCACCTCTAGTATGGTTTCATTAAGTCAAGTTTATTTCTATAGCACATTTCTGCCATAAGGAGGGCGGCATGGTGGCGTGGTGGTTAGCACTGTCGCCTTACAGCAAGAAGGTCCTGGGTTCGATTCCGCCCAGTGGCCTTTCTGTGTGGAGTCTGCATGGTCTGCGTGGGTACTCTCAGGGTTCTCCGGCTTCCTCCTACACTCCAAAGACATCCTTTGGCTGTGCAGAATAAGCGGTTTGACGATGGATGGAACCATAAGGGCATTCCACATGTGTTTCACATAAAACCATCAAAACATAAGGAGGAGGAAAAGGACATTTACAATGTTTGTTAATGTTTTAATCAATGCTCTTAAGATAAAATACAATACTTCAGGCGACGCTAGCGCCTGGAGTAGAGAGGGTGAGCCGGGAACCAAAGTGTCACCCAACCCCTAACTGCGCCCTTATGGCTGCACGCCACTCCCAATGTGTTAAACATGTAAAACCAAAAATGCAACGTAAGTTGTTTTGGATAAAAGTGTCAGTTAAATGAGGTGCAATGAAAAAGTTGCAGTGCTTTTTACGAAAAAAGTACAGTAGTAAATTGTCAGTTAAAGGCAGACACAAAGTCTTTAAGCTTTAATCTGAATCCACTGAGATTCTCACTCCTCACTGACTTGCTTCTCTCTGGGAGTTTGTCTTCTATGTTTGGTTCTGACTCCGGGAACAGGAAGGAGACCAGTCCCAAACAACCAGGGGGATCAGGATGGTTTGTAAGGTAGCCGCAAATCAGCCATTTTGGAAACATTATTCTTTTGAGCTTTAAAACCAACAGCTGGATTTTTAAAGTCAAGTCTCTGTTGGACAGGAAGCCGTCTGAGGACTTTAGAACTGGATTGATGTGATCCTCAGTCTTATTTAGGATTCCAGCTGCAGTGTTCTGATTGCCTGACTTTTCACACAGACCTTTGAACACACCGTTACAAACGTCTAGTCTACTGAAGATGAATGCAGGGACAGTTTTTTCCAAATCCTATTAAGACGAAAATCCTTGAATCCTTGATATGGCAAGGAAGTTATTTAAAATGAACAAATACAAGTGCAGAGGATTTTTGACTTAATAGACAGAGTAACAAAATGTTATAGTCCTTAAAGTTAAAATAAGGATATACAGTTGAAAGCATATAGTATATGGCTACTTCTCTAAACTGTTGAGACCATAGGTATGCCGCCTTAACCTTTAGTTTGCCTTACATATGTGGCAGAATGTTTTATTATATTTAATAATACATAATTTTTATTGACTTGTATGCTCTTTGCACTTATTTGTAAATAATACAGATCATTTACAATTGAAACTGTCATGTTCAAAAATGAAGAAACTCTGCACAAATAAAGGACTGAAGGATTGAAAAGTAATAACCAAAAGTATTTAATAAAGAAAAAGCATTGTGCTAAAAAGTGAACATCTCAGCTAAGAATCAGACACACAGAGCACAAAGTAGTTAACGGTTCCACCCCCGAATCTTGAACAGGGGGCGCACACATACTGAACGGAAAAAGGCGTGAAAGGCAATGTCCACGTCCCTGGAGACGTCTCCGGGTGTGTTCAACTAGTTATTTTGAGACTTTCGCTGAATATGGTGGTGCAATGAGGTATTACACTGGATGGTACATTTATTGTAACTTCAGATTTTGTATATCTCTTCGTCAATCCACGTGGCGGTGCCATAAAGTATTTCACTGTATGCATTTCTTTATCAATTACAGATTTTCAAAATCATAGCTCTACACATTATCACGCTCTTTTGCCCTTTTTGCATTCTGCTCACATAAACATTATTCTTTTGTCACACAAGAAGTAGAATAAGACATAGATCAGATTGATACAAAATTTCTTTTTAAATAGCTAACTGATTGTTGAACTCTGAAATGATGTAAAATAATCAGTAGTTTCTCTATTATGTTTAATCTGAAGTTCGACTAAATTCCATCAAAAGCCTGGTACTTGTCTTAAGATGGGCAATGCAGCAGTGTTACCAGAGGCTGAGTGAAGCAGAGAGGAGGGGGAGAGAAAATAACAACAATAACTTTGAAGATTCCAGGTCGCATCAAATGTGTGAGAAAAAAAACAACAACCTGTGCCTTCAGAGTGTTTCCATTTATTTTCCTTCACACTCACATGTGCACACACACGCACGCACGCACACACAGTAATAAAACCGCAAGGTACATGCAATCTGAGGGTTGGCTAAGCCACATGAGGTAAACACAGGCATGGCTGGGGGAAATTATTCTGATATTTGGTCCTGGATGGAGTTGGACCTCTGTGGGGGGGAAGCGCTTTTGTGGCGTTTAAGGCGTGTGCGTTTTCTCACGCTTAGCACAGCGTTGGCAGCTCCTCCACATCTGGGTGTGAATCTTGTGTTAACAGGACTTTGTATGGAGTTTATGTCGCCGCTGAAAGTGACGAGGAACAGCCAGCATCAACCAGCTGTGTCTGTCTGCAGGGGATGGGGGGGGGGGGCTCGGCACCCCCGGCATGTTTGTGTGTGTGCGTGGAGCTATGTGCACGGAGGGGTTTAACATAAAGCCTAAGCTCAAAATCAGCAAAGATGAAAACATGTAAAGGGACATCCTATCAAATTATTCATGGTTATACTTTCCATGAACTGAAACATAATGGATAGTGGGGGTGGGGCTGCGGAACAGACACGGGCCCCATGGTAACCTTCTGAGATGAGAAAAGAAACTGAATCAATACCCATACCGTTGACACCATGTGCCAGAGATTGATACTCTGCTCACGCAAATTAAATGTACACGCCTTTCTAAATTCAACAATATTGTTGTTGTGGAACTAAGCCATTGCAAACTTAGATTGTGTCACAGGCGTTGAAGAATACACACGCCTCAAACCTTCGGGGTACTGATCGGTATCTGAGACCCAGGCTAATGCCAATTACTGGGTACCCCGGTCCAATGATTACCACACACAGACAAGTGAGAATCTCCCAGAATCTCCCGGAATGCTGAACAAATGCCCTTGTTTGTCAGAGGCGGAGCCTGTTGTGGAGCGGGATGTAAGGCAGGGCTGCTCTTCCTGCCTCGCAAAGACTCAAGCAGCACGGACTAATGCTTTGGTGAAAACATTAGTGGAACAAAAAAGGACTAGTTTAACAGCTGGATCAACTAATAAAGGAAGGGTCCAAATGCACTTGCAAAGTCAGGGCCACATCAATGGGGGGGGGGGGGGGGGGGGGGTCTTGACAACTAGTCCGACTATTTAAGGGGTCATGAGGGCACTTTCACAACCCTAAAGGGAATTTGAACCAATTGGAGAAGGGATTTGTGTTCACAGCTATTTAATGTCAAGTCAAGCTGAAAAAGTTTCAAACACTAGCGGGGGTGGAAGCACACAAGTGGATGAACTCCTGGAGCCTTACTATGAATAATCAAATTGCCATCGTTTTCATTTTTAGTTGAAGTATGGAAGTTTTGTCTCTCCCCTCTGGCAAAGAGAGTAATTGCCACATGGGAGACACCATAGTGACAAAGCACACTTTGCAGTACACAGAAAGCTGTGGCAATAAAGCCTGAGGAAATGTCTCAGATAGGTTTATGGAGTGGACACTCCAGCTAAAAACAACCTTTGAGTACAAAGTACAGAATGGCCACAGATGGGAATTAGCTGACGATTGATTTTTGATTGAATTTTATATGGAAGGTGTTAACGCTCAGCTAATCAACGCTCAGCTAATCAACAAGTAAGTTATATCCTTTTATCTACGTTTTTTATAGGAACGGACCCTGCATATCTTTCATTAATTCCAAAACTAATAGCATATATGGCGTCCAAAAGTGTCACTGGGACAGGTATTGGAGTAATACCCATTGACATGAGTCAGATCCTAAATCCAATCTCTGAGTGTGTTTTATCACCATTCATCATGTGTGATAGATTTAGTCCAAAACCAACTTCAACTTGTTTTTAGGTACAATTTTCTAGGTCTCATGGCTTGTAGAGTTAATGATGTGGATAATGCTGAATTAATTATGTGTTAGCGTCCCGATTGGATTTGCCAGCACGTTTTCTGCTCTTTCTGCCATCCTTTTAAAGCCATTCTGAAATGACAGACTCACTTAAAAAAAGAGAGAAATTGACGTTAATTACCTTCACTTTCAGTAATGCCAAGTATCAATGAAGCTTAGGCGAAAAATCAGTCAGGAAGACTGGACAGGCTGTGCCGTTCTCTGGTGGCCTCCTCTCTCCCTGTGGGTCCACGGGCAGCTGATCAGGGACGGGTGAAACCAGCCAACCAGACGTGGGGGCCGTTAACGTAAACCAATTGAATCGGTGCTGGCAAACGTTAAAAAACTGTTCCTCTTTGATGCTGTCAGTTTTCATTTCAGCACACACCAAAGGCGAAGCAAAACGGGAGTCCGAACTAGCACGAGCTACTCTGGGTAACAGGAAGAGCACTACACCCAGTACGTGTTCTCCACCAACTACTCCGGGCCCATCGAGGACGGACACCTCCACCCTACAAGCACGGGTCAGCTCAAGACCTGGGAAATGTGGCGCCTATTCTAACCCTGTTTATAATAAAGCATTGTTAAAATTTCTACAAGTCTCTCCGGATTGAATTAGCATTGCAGCCTTATGGAAGACGTTTGCATTTATCCACGATATACAAATAAACCACAGGCAACAAGACAACCTAGTGAGGTTGAGGGAGACATCGCTGCAATAGTTCAAATTACTACATAAAATCAATAAACGTCGATGGTACATATTATTTCAATTGACGCACTAAAAGAAAAGATGTTAAGTTATTTAATCCAGATTCCATCATCAGAATACATTCATAAAGATCATCCAAAGAGCATCAAACATCTCCCATGTAACATCTTACATCTTCTAGGTGATAGAACAAAGGCTTTTGCTTTGGTTGGCTAACTACTGTCACGGTGTGGTTTCACTTCCTGTTGTATTTTGTAGTTTTCTGCCACTCGTGTCCCCGGGTAACTTCACTTCCTGCCTTGTCCCGTCATCCCCTGTGATCGTCTAATAGTTTCCACCTGTGTCCAATCACCTGCACCTCCCTTGTGTATTTAAGCCATGTGTCTCCTGTGTCACTTGTCGCGTCATTGTCTTTCGTCACACATGTTGCCTGCTGTTTTTCCTCCCGGTTCCTGTGTTTTTGGATCTAGTAATTATTAAAGTCTTTTGTGTTTCCTGACAACTCTGCGTTTGAGTCCTGCCTTCCACCCCCAGCAACCCTGACAGAATGACGCGACCAAGAAAGGACTCAGCAGAGTTTTTTCCCTTGGACGAGTTCAGGGGAACCCGTCTGGCAATGGGCGGTCCACGGAGTCCCCGTAGTGGGGGAACGGTCCTCCCGGGGGTTCCAGCTGGGTACTTGTACTACTCCGTCTCCCCATCTGGAGCCCTCAGTAGGCATCTGGGTCACCATCCGCCGCCCCCCCACATGGTCCCCAGAGGAGGAGACCATTTCGTGGTCGTCTGGCGGCGATTCGCACTGGGAGCGGGTAATGGACCTTGCGGTCCGACTACAGGCCACCTATGCTCCCCACGCTCGGCCGCAGCGCACTATGTCCAGCGCTGGGCCGCAGCGACGTCCCGACCCCGCTCGGTCGCAGCGCAAGATGTCCAGCGCTGGGCCGCAGCGACGTCCCGACCCCGCTCGGTCGCAGCGCAAGATGTCCCGCGCTGGGCCGCAGCAGATTCCCGTCCCGGCCTCCCGACCCAAGCCCATGACCCCCGAGCCAGTGCCACGATCCATGCCCCCGACCCCCGAGCCAGTGCCACGATCCATGCCCCCGACCCCCGAGCCAGTGCCACGATCCATGTCCCCGACCCCCGAGCCAGCGCCACGATCCATGCCCCCGGTACCAGCACCACGTTCCATGCCCCCGACCCGACCAGTTCCGGCGCCACGTACCATGCCCCCGACCCGACCAGTACCGGCCCCACGTTCCATGCCCCCGACCCGACCAGTACCGGCCCCACGTTCCATGCCCCCGACCCGACCAGTACCGGCCCCACGTTCCATGCCCCCGACCCGACCAGTACCGGCCCCACGTTCCATGCCCCCGACCCGACCAGTCCCCGCTCCGAGACTCTCAGCCATGACCCCGACGCCCCCAGTCCCCGCTCCGAGACTCAGGCTCCCTCCCTCCCATCCCATGGTCCTCTCCCACCCTCCCGTTGGTGATTTGAGGGCCGTCTGGGATCCGGCCCTTGAGGGGGGGGGCTATGGGGTGGGTTATGGGGGGGGCTGAGCCGCCGCCGACTGCGGAGGTGTTCCGTGTCCCCGAGCTGGAGCCGACTGCGGAGGTGTTCCGTGTCCCCGAGCTGGAGCCGACTACGGAGGTGTTCCGTGTCCCCGAGCTGGAGCCGACTACGGAGGTGTTCCGTGTCCCCGAGCTGGAGCCGACTACGGAGGTGTTCCGTGTCCCCGAGCTGGAGCCGACTACGGAGGTGTTCCGTGTCCCCGAGCTGGAGCCGACTACGGAGGTGTTCCGTGTCCCCGAGCTGGAGCCGACTACGGAGGTGTTCCGTGTCCCCGAGCTGGAGCCGACTACGGAGGTGTTCCGTGTCCCCGAGCTGGAGCCGACGGCGACAACCGCGGAGGTGTTCCGTGTCCCCGAGCTGGAGCCGACGGCGACAACCGCGGAGGTGTTCCCTGTCCCCGAGCCGACGGCGACAACCGCGGAGGTGTTCCCTGTCCCCGAGCCGACGGCGACAACCGCGGAGGTGTTCCGTGTCCCCGAGCCGACGGCGACAACCGCGGAGGTGTTCCGTGTCCCCGAGCCGACGGCGACAACCGCGGAGGTGTTCCGTGTCCCCGAGCCGACGGCGACAACCGCGGAGCTGTTCCGTGTCCCCGAGCCGACGGCGACAACCGCAGAGGTGTTCCGTGTCCCCGAGCCGACGGCGACAACCGCGGAGGTGTTCCGTGTCCCCGAGCTGCTGCCGCCGACCCCGGAGGTTTCCCGTGTCCCCGAGCCGGCCATTCTAGAGACGTTCCGTGCCCTGCAGTCGCCGCTCCGGAGCCGGCTTGGTGACCGCCCGCCGGGCCGACCCCCAGAGGCTCCCCGCTCGTCTGGCCACCCGCCGGGCCGCCCGCCAGAGTTTCCCGGGTGGTCCGACCAACGTCTCTGGTTTCCCTGCCCCCCCACCCCTTGTTTTGCTCTAGTGTGAGCCGCCTGGAAGTCGGTCCTTGAGGGGGGGGTACTGTCACGGTGTGGTTTCACTTCCTGTTGTATTTTGTAGTTTTCTGCCACTCGTGTCCCCGGGTAACTTCACTTCCTGCCTTGTCCCGTCATCCCCTGTGATCGTCTAATAGTTTCCACCTGTGTCCAATCACCTGCACCTCCCTTGTGTATTTAAGCCATGTGTCTCCTGTGTCACTTGTCGCGTCATTGTCTTTCGTCACACATGTTGCCTGCTGTTTTTCCTCCCGGTTCCTGTGTTTTTGGATCTAGTAATAAAGTCTTTTGTGTTTCCTGACAACTCTGCGTTTGAGTCCTGCCTTCCACCCCCAGCAACCCTGACAACTACATCATCTCCTCAATACATTTGTCTTGTCCACTCATGTCATCCTTAATTGTGTTTAGAAATGTGTGTTCCCTGAGCAGTGCGCTTCCTTGGCAGCGTGTCCTCACTTCACTCTGCGCGTGTTACTGTCTCCCTCCAGCAAGCAACGCAGCATCACCACGGGAGAAGGTGGATGACAAGCAGGCTAACCAACAGCTCGAGAAGCTAATTAAAGAGTTGTGTTACACACATTTAGAAAAAGGACAAATGCTTTGTGTTTATGAGTAAGCGTCACTCAACTTAAATCATTAAACATTCATTTTACATTGTTCATTCTGTGCACATGACATCTGTTGTACTTCTCTATTCCTCCTGTCTCTCTTCCAAAGGTTTCTTCTTTTTGTTCTCCCTGTTAAAGGTTTCTTTTTGTTCTGGGATGCTTTTCCTGTGCCGATGTGCGTACGGATTTTAAAGCCCTCTGAGGCAAATTTGGCATTTGTTGCTGTTCAGAATAGATTGAATTGGGTTGACATCAAACATTGAAATGTATTAATTTGCCAAAATATAGTACATATGTCATGTCTTGTAAAGAACTCTTCTCTGTGGCTAACATTGAATGAGATATTTTTTATTTTTTATATTTTCGACCCACTGAAAACACACTTTCTCTCTTCAAGATAGCCCTGCCCAAAAGCTTTACTCTCTGAATCGGGGCAGTCTTTTACTAAATTAACATTAATGAGCGACGACCCCTGGCTCCTCATCAAACTACTGCACAGGTTGAAGTTGTTTTGCACCTGCAGCATCGTCACTTCTGGCAAAAACAAAAAAGCGAAATAAAGTTCCCGTCAATGTTCAGATGCAACGTGTAGAACTGAAAAAAAGTTGTTACCGTCAAGAAAGTTGTATTAAACTCTTTTATTTCCGTACTGGTTGTGCTATATTTACTTTTACCTCAGCTGTGACTTTGACATGTTGCTCTGCCTACAGGTATGGTGATGTGCTGATTCAGGGACGAGACGGAGGCCACAACACAAACTATCTGTGCCTATCTTAGAATCCATTTCCACAGTGTTGAGATCCATCTTGTGTTGAGAGCCTCTGTTCCCTCAATCCAGTGACCCCCTCCCCTGCAACTATCGCTTAGAGACAGTGCAGAATATAGGGGGATATTCAAATTCAATCCAGATTCCACACATCAAAAGAATGTCCAAGCAGGTAATGTAAAAAATAAAGAAAACCTCTGAGATCTTAGAAATGAGTTCAATCTGGAAAAACGTATAAAAGAAGCAGTATCGTCCAAAAAAAAAAGTCCTACCACCCACAACCAATGTCAAGTCAAATGGACTCCGGGCGCACTGTGAGGTCGGATGTGAGGGTTCTCTTGGTGGTGGATGGATGAAGACGATGAAGATGTGGCGGCAGATCGGACAGTACTTCTGGTTCCAGTGATGGAGCCATCCAAAAAAACAGCCAGGATATCAAATGTTCAAAGGTTTTATCATCTTCCCTGAAACCCCCAACGTTAAATGGCTCATGCTTCGAATTAAAGTTGTTAATTTTTTGATGAATCATAGGTTTTCTGCTTACTCTTAACTACCTTCATTAAAACAATCGGTGGAGAAAACAAAGATCGTCTATAAAGAGACAGATGATCACTTAAATAAATATCTGTGCATGGAATGACAAAGATTGACTATTAAGGAAAAGATGAACTATTTTCCTGGTTAAACAGGGAAAATGTTACACCTTATTTAATTTACATATGAACAGTAACACATTTTCAAACCCTGGTAACACCAACATCAAACAAATCCATGAAGCTTTTGCTGGTGTGCGAGCTGCCGTTTGGTAACTCTGGAAAAAGAAGCAGTTGTTACATTTGGTTCTTTCAAACCGTCCCTCTCCGTGAGAGAGGGTTGCATTGATCCTGGTATCCTGAGTCTAAATCCTCAAAATGATCCGCGTCATGTTGGCCTACTTCATCAACTTGTTTGGTCGCAACGCACAACGGAATCACTTTCTACACGATGACGGCAATGTCACAAACAAGTATTTAACAACAAATGTTCCTGAGGATTTCTCTGCGTCGATGTCAAGATTCTGTGACGCGCTGTGAGGCCTTCACTGCCAGTTGCTGTCAGAAAGTGCAAAGTGTTTTCCCCCAGCAGACGAGCACGTGGCAGTTAGGAGAGGAGTCGGCCAGTGTCTGCTGTGTTGACGGGTGAGGGGGAGAGCTGAAAAGTTGCAACTGAATCTACGCTACTCATATAAAATTAGGGCTGTCAACATAAACGTGATTAATGCAACAAAATATTTTAGCTTAGTTAGCGTAGCTTTGTTGACTTTGTTGACAGTGGAAACAAAACAGCCGCCTGCTGCAGTCGGTTACATCGGAGAAAGCAAGACGGTGGCTTCTTTGCATTGGAAGTAAAACGAACAGGCGCGACATACAGCGGAGAACTGTGCAGAGAAATTCCTCCATATGTCAAACACAAGCACCGCTATGATAAACTAGCTGTTTGTTTAAGCTAGCTGGAAGAGTTGCTAGTTCAACATGTTCCAATTTAATTTCAATTCTGCCTCCAAGATGATCAAATGTGTGTAGTTTTGTGTTAAACATAAACAATTAAACAACAGTGTCTAAAATACACGTTTTCTAGTGTGATTACTCATTACTTATAATAGTAAGTCTTTAGAAATAAAAAAAAAAATTCATTAAACAACTTTTATTAATAGCCATTAATCGAGAATATGAATTTCAAAATGTGCAATTAATTAGTTATCTATCCATCTATTGACAGCCCTATATGAAATACTTTCTCACACACAATTCCACACTGTGAAAGTACTCCTGGTTTCAAAATTGTACAAAATATATGTAAAAGTGCTTGAAATATTCTGTAAGTACCAAAGTAAGATAAAAAAAACATCATGCAGAATATTTTTTATTTTCATGTAACATATTTGTAACTAACCGAGTTTGTGGGTATTGGAGAAGGTTTTGCGTTTGGCCTTTATTATATGTTTTTTAGATGATTTTGTTGTGCATTTCCTGTTTCGAGTTTGATTTATTTTGAAGGCAGGGCTTGGGTAAAAAATGGAAGTCAGTTGGAAAAGGAATAGAAAAAACTGTGGTCAGTTAACGGACAGTTACGGTATTAGTGCCTCCTCCCTTACGGTTGTTTGTGTGATTTAAAAAAATAAATTGTACAATCAAGCAGTAAAGCGTCAGACGATCTGTCGGGAGGGATATGCTACAATATGTCAAATAAACAGGTGATTGTATAACCATAGCTATTATTCAAAGAGTAAAAGTTGAGTTAATTTCAGATATCTGATGAACTGCTTTATAATACTGGATCATGAGTATATTGTATATTTACTCTAGAAGGTAATTAGAAACTTCGATAAAACAAAATTAAAAATAAAATACATGAAGTGGAGTGGAGGGTAGAGACGTACCTCAAGATGTTGGATTCAGTAAATGTGCGTTATGGTATTTTTTAGCTTTCTGGCTCCTCCCCTAAACCCATTGGTTTGACACTGTCGTCTTGAAGCCAAACGCCCTGCTCAGAAAATCTCCCCGCTCCAAACATAGTCATAGAGCTTACGCAAAATGACACCAACATTGTTGTCATGATCATGTCTTCGCTGTCATTCCTCCCAGTGATTGTCGTAGGGTCGTAAGTCCTTCTCTGTTGATAGCATGGCGGCGGCATAAGTATTTTTTGGAGAGATATGGTTATTTGGAACTGTGGCAGGCATAGCGAGGTCATGTTAGACATTTCATATGGTCTGTTGATTTCCAAAGAACAGATAATGACCAAAAAGTGCACAGCCTTGTGTCACATAAATATGAATTGTGCAAAGTCTTGAGAGCAACTTAGGCCCCACTGAGGTGTGAATAATATCAGTTTGCATTTGTAAACCAGAAATGTATTTCCCTTTGTTCGTCCCCTCACCATCTGGTTACCAAAAATGGGGATAAGACCTCTGCTCTCAGGATGTGGGGGAAAAGGTGTGCACACTGCAGGCTGCATGAATGCTCATCCCAATCATCTTGTTTTCCTCTAAAGCTCAGGCAAAGATCCTTGTCTTTGATTTTCACCTGAGTGAGAAGATTTCTCTCACAACTTTCTGTGTTTGCCTGGATTTGTTTTCCCTTTTCCACAGTCTGCACTATGACGTAACAAAGAGCCGAGAGAGGAGGGGATCTGATGAGAGTAGGCAGAGGGCAGGCAGGATTGAGGCAGATAGACAGAGAGACACGACCTGTAGATCCCAACAGTCAGCCCGGGTGAGGGTCCATCCAAGCAGCCAGTGTCCATCTGTCCACCAGATCTCGTTTGATGTCTCCTGCTGGCTTTCTCTACATATAGACTACATGAATAACTAATCAAACCATTATTCGCATCTGCTTCCTCTCTTTGATGTCATCATTGTTTAGGTGTGTTGTGGACTTATTGGACTAAAGAGTCTAGTTTGTGTGTGGTATTAGTGAGATAGTGTGTGTGTGTCTACGACTAATTATGTGAAAAACTACGCAACACAAGATGAGAAAAAAATAGGGGTGTAACAATTCATTTTAACAACGATTCGATTCGAATCGCAATTCATGCGAAGAATTTCATTTTCAATGTAAACATTACACAATAATTAAAAAAATGTTTGGATCAATTCACAGAACCCCGGATTTTCAACCACATTGTAGGGTCGCATGTCTTTACAGATAAACTTGGCAATTGTTACTGTGATGTTGAGTTTGGTGCTGGCGAGGCCTGAGGTGTCTGCAGAGCTGGAGTTACCTGCTGCTGCTGCAGCGGTGACGCTGCTAGAGGTCCTGACTGTCGGCGTTGTTTAATCCCACGGCGCCTTAGTAGATGGCCGGAAAGATTCGTCGTGTTTCCGTGTTTTTTTATTTGTCTTCTACATATTCTACAAACAGCGACCGACTTATTTAGAACACCTCCGTGTTTGCAAAAGCCAAAATGTTTCCACACGCTGGATCGATAAGTTGGTTTGTAAATGTCTCGCTCGCAGTCGTCTCCTCCACGCTGTGTTTTGTTGTTGTTTCGCGCGGCTGCCGCTGCGTACTGATGACGTCACAGACAGACAGACTGAATCGAGAATCTGAACGTTTAACGTGTCTAAAGTGCTAAAAAACAAACACACACACACACACACATCCATACCGTTTTTGTACTCAAATCCAATGTGCAGTTTCCAAGTATCGATACAATCGATTATGTACCATTTCAATCGATTTGTAATCAATATATGTCGTCCGGAATGCCGATTTGCGGAGCACAGATCAATTCAGTTGGATGGCAGGAATATAAATCGATTAATCGATTCAGTGAATGAATCGTTACACCCCTAGAAAAAAGGTAATCAAACTATCCAAACCGGATAACAGCCCAAAAACATTTTATTTATTTAGGATATGTTTTTTCACATTCCGATTCTAATGTCTATATATTCCGACAAATAAAGTGCGCTCTTTCAAATATTGAAAGAGCGCACTTGTATTACCATGCTATTATATTGTCATTATTTTATCAGTGGCATAAAATGGTCTGAAAATTGCCATAATATTGTTTATCACAATTAATGTTGGTGCAATAATCGCACAACACAAATTTAAAATTGTGACAGCCCTATTGTTGGCCTTAACACCTCTCCCACTTCTTGGTTGGCCAACCTCAGCAGACTGACATGTGATAGTCTGAAGCTTTATGCACTTCATCCGGGCCCCCAGACCCTTAAATGTGGTTGTTTTGCTCCCCCTGTCTCTATGTTCCCTAACCCTCTTCCAGTTTGATCACTGGAAGATGTACACCTGCTTGTCCTCAGTGTGACATAATGGACTGAGCAATCTGGATTATCTTTCTTGTGGTTTGAATGCTTTTTAAAGTGTGATGCCCTTTTTGCTAGATCCAGTGTGGTTTTTGCTAGATATTTGGAACCTAATAGCACATGTCTCCACTTGAGTTCGTCCTTTGTCATTTCGGTGAATATAGCTGCATTAGCGGGTGTAGGAGTCATGCATTCACACCCTTGGCTGCACTGGTTGATCTCAACAGGAGACCAGTTTGTTGCCTTCCTTAATGTGGGAAAGACTGTAAGTGAAGACAATGTCCTGAGACCGTTTAATTGTTTCCAGAAGGTCTCTGGTTGATTTATGGTTCTTGTAGAGTCATTGCAGCGGTTCCCCCCACCAGCATCTGTTTTAAAACCAGTGTTGGGACTAATTACTACTTGTGATTAATTAAATAGGTCTGGGGAGCTTGCAATCTCTTGTCACTATCTTTTATTTTACCCTCTGTATTTCCGTACATCTAACCGTGTTTTTGTCTTCTGGATTGGTAATATACTTTACCATGGCTGGGGATGTAAAACATAGTAGTACTATGTTTCAAGTTGTATATGATTACTCACCTTGCCTTATTTAAATATAATATATACCTATTATATTGTTTATATATATTATATAAACAAGGCTTTAAATAATATTTAAAGCCTTGTTTATAGAGAACCTGTACTTTGAAGAAAGGTTTGGGATTTGCAAGGTCTTTTAAGACGTAACACAGGCTTTAAATATTATGACAGTGGTTTACTTTATACCGAGGTAGAGCACCATGATAATTGTTAAAAAGCAATGTTTCTCATCAAACAAAGCTTAAATTGCATAAATTGTTCAATAAGATCACTCAAATAAAAATATGTAAGTTAAGCTAAAAGAAAAACAGTTTAAACCTCTGTTGTACAGTTTAACCCTCTTATTTGCTGGTGCACTAAAACAAATCCAAAATGATCATTTTTAGGGAGAACAATCTGCACTTGGTTCCATTTGCTTCAAGGTATAGTTTGGGTGTCTTGAAATGGTGTTCAACACCATATCAACACCAAGTACTTTACTATAAATATTCAGTGTGTGCTACAGTAAAGGCAGTTGGCATGCCCCCAGTATTGCAAAATGGGCTGATGTACAGATACGAGAGCAAAGCAGTATCTCTCTGTGGACACATGTATCAGTAACCCCAATTTTACCCCCCTGAAATTCAACATACTTTTTAAATGGACAATATATTCAGGTTATATTCCCTGCTTTATATTTTCTCTCAGACAGACCTTTCTGAAGGGAAACTGAACGAAAATGAAATGTATGTTTTCCGCTTTTAAGGCCGAAAGACTCCGTTGAGAAAACATCCCGGATATGTTTTACTTCCAGTTTAGCTACATGTTGGAAAATATTCTAAATACAGCTACACTTAAAAGTGAGTCTATTTCTTCGATGGGTCATTCTTTGAGGTGCCGAAAATAGATCTGTCTGCTGCCCCCATTCACAGCAGTGCATTGCTTTGCTCCGATGCTAGTGTCTCTCCGAACATGCTGTACGTAATACACTGACCATGATTAAGTACCTCATACATCTTCAAAACACCCCAAATGTAAATTTAATGGTATTTTTCATTAAAAATAGGTATTATTGAACAATATGGACATAAATACAAACATTGCCAATAAGGAATGAACAACAAAAGTGTAACTTGGCAGAGTGCATACCAACATACATGCTGAGAAGCCACAGCATGGTTTACACGTCACACCGGACACTGGAGTTGTCGTAGGAATGAGTGCTGAGCCTCCTTTGGATAGAGACGCTCCAGTTCATCCCCTCCAACTGTGACTTCTCCTCAGATGAAAACAAAGATTTTAACTATCAAGTCATACGGGTGTCTTTTTCATCAAATGATTAATTTCTTAAAAATTCAATCAAATATTTATTTGCTTCTGCTACTCACCTTGGAAATACCCAGGGCAACAGGAAAGAAGTTTCATATAAATCCAGTCAGATTGAGAAACATCTTGAGAACACGACGTTCCCTTTATTGTTTAACAACATGAAGGAAAGGAATTCCAAAGTTATTCACAACAACTAATGAAATCTCTTCAGGTGAAAATAATTCCGATCTGGCTTTCTTTGGAGCTGGGGTTAAATGGAGAGATTCCATCATGTATGACCTAGTTAACTATCAAGTAATGGGAGTCAACAGGGCCAAGCGTTTGACAATTTATTCCAGGATAAAGGATGGAGAGAGAAAGGAACTTTTGAGTTTTATGTCAGCCTTTCAGGTGTACTGTGGAAGAAGAAGTCATTAGCTGTCCAATTGATTAACCTATTTCTCAGCTCAAGCTCATTAACACTATATCATTTCACACAATACTTGCCACCCAAAGGAATACCAGGCTGTGTAAGATTTATAACTAACTATCTGACTTATATAAAGTTCTTGGAGGGAAATAAACCGAAACAAATAGTCTCCCAGGCTTCCTCGATGTATAGCAGCCTCCTCTGTGGCTTAGTCTATGTTGTGCAACGGAAGACTTTGGCACCCCAACTTGACAGCAGAATGGTTTTCAGATCAAGTGCTACCCTGTTGCTTAGTTGTATATCACTAGTGCTGCTACATAGTTACTTAAACATACCTCGTTACGACAGCAGCTCATGCAAATATTTTGCCAATGTCTAAACACACAACACAAATTGGATCTCTTGGATATAAGAGTTTGGAAAGGCTGTCTTAAGGATTGGATTTGAGGATCAACTCCTGTTATCAGAAACTTATGCATTCCTTCTTGGACCATTTTATGTTACCTCCAAACAAAGCAACGCATTAGGTCTTTGTGTTTTCCATCTATCCTGAACCTATAAATACAATATCTCGGAGGGAGGGAATTTTTTCGAATATGGCACAAACATGGAAGAACTGGATCCACAAGTCAGACTGAACTTCAGTCCCGAAGTTTATTTTAACACACAGGTTGATGGAGGTTGATACTGGGGAGGCTGGATGCTGGAGCTCCGGACAGGAACTGGCGAGGCAGGGAGAAGTGCTGGTCAAGGCGGAGGAGCAGGACACAGAATAAAACTGGGGAAGAAGCAGACGGCTGGAAGTTAACGCCTGGACAGCAATACAAGTACTAATAGTTACGCAAAAAAATACTATTCAAAAGAACAACAGCCAGGAAGCAGATTACCACAAGAGTAACTGACAAACTGGCAAAGACTGGAAGATCAGACCGTGCTTAAATACTGGAGGCGAGTAGAGGCAAGAAGATCAGCAGCAGGTGGTAGGAATTGCAAGAAGATCCCAACTAGACCAGCTGACAACCAGGAGGGGAAGAAACTCAAAAGACAGACAGACCCAACAGAAAGCAAAAGACCTAGCAACAAAAAAAACAAAAACACCAAAAAGGCACTAGGAACCCTGCAGGGTTAACACCTGTATAAATACCTGTTCACCGATTATGTCAAATGTAAATGTAGATAGTACATCTGAATTCTGCACATTTCAAACTATCACAGATAGGAATCATGTACTGTTAGTATTATATTAAAAACAATCATGTTTTGTATCTTAAACAACCCTTTCTGGAAGAACATTGTGAAGGCAACGGTACACATGTGCAGGGAACCCAGTAAAACAAGTACAGAGTGGCTCTGAGTAAATGTACTATGTTCTCAGAAGGATCTATCCACCACTACTTTACCAAAGTAGTTTGCTCTTGATCTTGCTGGTGGAACCTTTATCGGGTTGAGATTCTCTCTCAGTTCTAAATTGGTCTAGCGTTTTTTTCTATGTCCTTTAAAGACTCAACCCAAGGCGTAAACTTAGCAAAAGATGTGTATTTTCAAAAAGAAGCGCAGCAGTGGGGATGAAGCCTGGTTTGCAGCAACGATGAATCTCCATGACCTTAGAAAAATCCCAAAGCCAATCTGAAAACCATTCTGCTACTGTTTTGAATGCCTACTGAAAATAAAGGCCTCCATCCCCTATCAGCAGATCTTGTTTGAGATGTATTTTGACAATGTGTCAGCCTTTGCTGTCCCGGATTTAATTGCTGTTTTGGATACAGCAGATCATCAGATTTTAATGCAGAGCCTAAAAAAGATTGTTGGTCTCTCAAGACTTGTGTAGATTGCTTTAAATCTTTCATGTCCTGAAGCCCTTTCCCAGTCTAGGGAACGAGTGTGTTTTTCTCAGGCTATTAATAACATATGAGTGATCTCAACAGGTCCCATGCTGCCTTTGGGGCTCCTTTCATTATATTTGCTCCCATCAGAGAAACGGTTCAAATGAAACAATGTTAATTTTAGAGCCTACACCTCTGTGTGTGTAGATCAATATGGACAGATTGGTTAGAAAATCACTCATCATGCTGTCAGTCCTTTACTGCAAGAAGGTTGTTTCTTTCATGTCCAAATTGGTTTAAATGTCAGCACAATCCCTTGTGTACTCTCTACAGGGGACCTTGGTTACACGGCTTAAATGTTTTCCATCTTCTTGCTCTATAATGCTATTACCTTACCTTCCTTTGCTCTTTGCTAATACCAAAAAAGAATACATGGTATTAGAATAATTTCATACCTCGACACTAAAGGAGGGTGTGGCTGCTTTTACACCGCAGCGTGGTGGTGTGATGGCTGGCACTTGTGATGGCCCGCATGTCCTCACATCTGGGCCCATGTTTCCTCTCCGTCCCCAGTCTGCATATTCCCACACTTCCTCTAGCAGTCAAAAAAAAACAGGCAGCTTGTTTAAAACTGACTACTAATCTTCCGCTGGTGTGAATATGAAAATGATTGGTTGTTTGTCTTTATATGTTTGCCCTGCAATGTCAATATTCAGTGACCCTGAGCAGGTAGAGTGGTTAAAGCTTGGGTCAATATTGACGGAGGAGAGTGTTCCTCTCCTTGCAAGGGGCACTGATGCTGAACCCTGAACTCAGGTAGAGCCCAAGTGGCTGTGTAAAGGCGAACCGTATGTACAGTATGTATTGACCTTGCCCTTTGAGGGCTCGGGCGTAACTCTGCGACCTAGCACAGCGTTTCTCGTAAAGTTAGTAGTCGTGTGAGAGGAGAGGAATAGTCGATGCTGTTGTGCCCAGTTCTGGCCATCGGAGCCTCTGTAGAGGCCAACAGGCATTGGAACAGCTCTTTGTCTGTAATGGCAGTCTGAAGGGAACCTGTGCTTTTTCCAAACAAATTGTTTCTGCATATTGGCTGAAATAACGTGCCCTGCCATCTTTATGAGCTAGGTGATTGGGATTCCTCATGACTCGGTTGATAAAAGTCATTCGTGTTCAGCACTGCCTCTGGCATTCAGTAACAATGAAATAGATTGAATCTCGCATATGTAACTACAGCTCTATAAATCCCAGTGTTCTTCAATCGCAATTTCCTGAACTGGCACAAAGATTCTGAAGGGAGGTTAACCCATTTCATCTCAAAGATATGAAAATATTTTAATGTCATTTGCAATAAACAATCATTATTTCACTGTTTTATTTTCATGAAAAAGCAGGTGTTTGGTTAACCTGTAGAATACTATGTAAACATGTGTTGATATGTGGATTCAACCCGCTCATTTCCTGCAGAGAACCACAGTTTCAGACCTGGAGGTAGTAAGACTCAAGCCGACCGATTTACACTGTGCTGCCAAGTCCAAGATGAAGGTCACGATTGGAGGGTTTTGCAAATAAATCCCAGTAGATCAGCAGTTCTGAAATACTAACCCATCTGGCACTAGCAACTATTTCAGTTAAAAGTCACCTTTCTTCCACACTTTTTATACTTGGTTTGAATTCCAGCAGATTGCCTTGACTATATCGACATGCTAAAATACCATTAGCTGATCAATTTTTTTTGCTAACAAGCATTTGTAACTGATGAAGTTGGGGTATTGGGGTATTGGGAAAGAGAGAAGGGGAAACTCTGGTTTCCTCCAGAGCTTGAATCAATGTAAAAGTAGACAAAAGGATAGCGTAGACTTGGGTAGAACCAGAACTGCGTATGTACTGTACAAAAGTATTTCATAACACCATCCTCTCATCATGGTGGACGTTCAAGGACATTAACAGCTATGGTCATGTGACCATCTATACTAAACGTGTGACTGCACATATGTCATTGAGACCCTTAATTATTTCAATATATATTCTATATATATATATTGATATTCGATTCAGTAAAAGCACTGAAAAGTGGTTTACAGTCACTTTGTGAATAAATACATCTGGCACTCATCCAGGATTTATTGAACTTTAATTACATCCGTAACTCTCGTTATCATTGTCCTCCTCATAACCACCACAAAAAACTTCCCATGAAGGTGAATCGAAAAAGTCCTTCAGAGCCACATCAGCCTTACCTTGTCACTGTGTGGTCTGTTGATGGGCAAGAGGCGCCCCGCGATCTTCCAAGGCGAGGGGGGAGGTGATGACCTGCATGCTTCCTTGGTGCTGGTATGAAATCTATTCAGTATTTTATGGTCTGTGGGGTTGCATGTGACATATGGAGTGAATGTTGGCCGAGTGGACGTTCAAAGGCTAGTCACCACTTCACTGCTATGGCGACAGCACTCTCATGGTAGATAGTAAGGCCTAATGCTAAAGGCTAATAACTCAGTGGCCTTACCTCAAAGTATTACATTTATATTTATGTGCTCGTCTACGAATACTTCCCAATCTCCTCCCTTGTACTTTCCGCTCTCCTTGTCCGCCCACATTGTCTGGTTCAAAGCGTCGTGGAGCTAGTGCTATTAGTCACGTCTCTGTAAACACTCCTGGTATTCCCTCTGATCACTGACCATTTACCCATCTCGTTGGGGAAGATTCCCCATGATGATCGAGGGGAGGACGAGTGTGTGAGTTCTCATCCTGGGGCGGAGCTTGTTTGAAACCTTGGGTCTCTCCTCCAGCAGCAAACTAATCCTTGGTGTAAAGAATCAGGTAAAAATCATGTAAAAACCATGGACCACGGTGGTAGAGTACAGCCACCACAGGTCAAATGTCAATGGTGCACATAAATCTTCAAAAATAAATTAAAACTAAAAAACATAAGACATAAGACAGTGAGCAGGAGCTGATAGAGTGTGGCCACTTGAACTAAGTCATATTTAAACTTTGAATTCAGTTAATTTTAATTTATTATCAGATTTATTTATTAAAACATAATTTTGCGCTAAATTATATCTACTCTGTCAGCCTTTTAAAGGTGGCCATTTTTTTGCACTCAAATATAAGCACCATGATGCATAATATCATTATGAGGAATTTATTATGAACCGCTTCAGAAAAGTTGTCTGACGTCACACAACAAATACAAAGTAATTTTGGTTTATCAGTGATAATGGTTCCAAAATATATTTCTGTCACAGTCAAAATTAGCTCAGTTCCATTAGTGAGTATTGTCAGAATTTTGCCAAACAACACTGATTGCTCAGACTCCAATTGACCTTTGACCAACAGAATCTGAAGCTGCAGTGAGAACTGTATAGGGAGGGTGGGTGAGTGATGGGAGGTGGACGTTATTGATTAAGTCCTAGCTCTGTTATCATACACTCTAGGGCTACCTGAGCAGGAAGGAAACGGAGACAGGCTCTAGGGGGGAAACATTCTTATAAGCTCCTTGTGACATTTTGATTCCTTTGTTGTGGCGCTGCACTGATAAGTCAACGTTATTACTGGCTTTCTTTAGCGCCGGGAAAGGCGGCCGGCTGAAACTTGCTGACAACAGGGACAGCGATACTGTGAACATGAAAACTTTATTGTGGTCTATTAAAGCTGTAAATCACAGGTCTCTGCCTGTATGAAGGACACAGAGAACTGTGCCACATGGTGCAGAACACCAGATCCTGGTCTCCATGGGGGCTTGGGACGGGCTCGGTTTACCCAGTGCTGAAGAATCCTTGGGGCTGTGGACACAAGCACCGTGTCTTGTATTATTTTCTTTCAGCTTAAGGTTATTAACCCCAAAAGCAAATTACATCACAATAGTACATGTTTTCCAGTTTTATTTACCTACCACAGCCCTTAGCGGGGTGACTAATAGGCCCCAGGTTTGTAGGTTGTCTTGAGGGACATATGGTAGATTTGCATGGGTAGCGAGCCGAGAGTTAAACATGACCGCAATTCTGGAGGGACCCGTGTCCCACTAAAGCAGGCTTCTGAGTCATTCTGAGCTGCAGCGCTCTGCCGTATGAAGAGAAGGAAGGGGGCAGTCCGAGGGGAGTGATCTCCTCTCCACTTGGACAGCTGCTGTGGATATCAGAATCCCACCAGTTGGCCTGATTTAGAACATTCTGCCACCTGGGGAAAAAAAACTGATGCAGTCCTTACAGTGATAGGCCTCACTGGGATAGTCGCTCTTGGTGTCCCACCAGTTACTTTGAGCAAAGAAACAGGCCAAAAGAGATTCTTCTTTGTGTACTGTTTTATTTTGTAGCTTCCTGCCTGACCCTGATGGTTTCCTCCTGTATCCAATCACCTGCACCTTTACAGTGTATTTAAACCATATGTGTCTCTTGTTTCTTGTCGGTTCATTGAATGCCTTTGTGATGAGTCTGAATGTGTTTTGTTTGCTCCTGGCTTGATCCCCGGTTTGGCCCTAGGCATCTCTGATTTGGATAAAGATATGTCAATAAAGTTTAACCCTGTAATTGAGTCCTGCTTCGCCACGCTGCCGCTGTGACATAAACACATATACTTGCACATATCCAAACCGCTCTGATTCATAAACAAAAACTTTTTTCCACCCGTTGCTTAATTTCAGTTATGTTGAATTTTGGTTTCACAGATGACATTAACTTTGGTCTCCTCGGTGAAAATCCAGTGTTGGTTTGACCAGTCCTTTGCCCACGCCAGCTTTGTCAACTTTACTGCTACATCACCTGACTATATCGTTCTAAACGTCTGATAACCTCGCTAAAATCGATAATGTTATCCAGACCAGGACCTAAAGCTAAAACAGACCGTTGTGATTCAACTCGACGGGCACTTTTTGACTAGCCCAATTTTGGAAGTGGTTTAAAGCACAGACCAATTGCATTTGAGTTAAGCCATCCCACGTGATACCACTGGACCAATCCAGTCTTCGCATTCCAGGCTGGATGGTATCGTCTCAATACTGCAGACAGATTAGAGAGATTGCGGCAAATTACAAATAAAAAGACAAAGTACCGAAATTTGAGAATAACACTAGTGAGATGGAGAAAGCGAGGGAAAGGGCCGGTGACAAAAATAACATAAAAAATAGCGCTCTCCAAAAAGACAAAGTGGAGAGTGAAAGAAGAAAATACTCTAGAATGAACAGACTGGTTTCTCTTCTAGTGTGTATCATATGGTTAAAAACCATAGCAAACGCCATCACGAGGCACTATAATATATACACATATACTTAATTTGAACATGTACAATTTTCACATTTATGTATTTTGTTTTATTTTGAAATACAGCCCTACTTTTATTTATTTATTGAGAGAACATTATTTATATTTGCAGTCAAATATATATGTTCAGTTTGTCTCAAAGAGTTTTTGAATCATACTCAATTCATCTGATTTGTCAATCATATATTAAATAAATGCAGATGTCGATGCAACTCTATCTCGCTATATTTAATCACACTAAATAGTTACATTATGATCTTCCGCACCTTTGTTTCTCGAAATTGTGTCTAATTGGACCTCTCTACATTTCAGTTGAATACCCCTGCCCTAGAGGCTGACTCGTCATATCAGACCTTGAGCGCTGCGACAAAGCGTTGCTATGGAAACACGAGCAGACCTATGAACACAAATATCTTCATCACATACCCGTAAATTCAATCTTTAAACTTTTAACTAAATGCAGCCTGATTCATCACTGTCATCTTTTCATTGCTAAAGGACTATAGATGCAGAGTCCAGAGTTGAGGCGTTTGTCTTAAAGGCTTGAATAGAGACGCTAAATCCTTTCCCAGCCTCTGGTTGGTCCTCATATACATGGGAATACATTGCTTAAGGGTCATTGGGACAGCTCACACACACGTTACCACATAACACCCCGGGGCTGATGGAGTGTTTGGGAGTATCAGCCGTGTGTTTACTTGTGTTTCCCGGTCAGGGGTGAGAGGATCAGAAAACACCCTTGAGGGGTGTGAGGGTTGTGGGGGTTGTGGGGGTTGGTGTGGGCAGCAATCGCAAGTTAATGTTTCACATCCAACAGATTAGGAGCAAGCCGCCAGACGCCAAGTCCAAGCAGACACCCGGGAGTGAAGGGTAATGGATCAGAGAAATGAGTCCACGCTCGGTTCGGGAAGGAGAGGCACGTCAAACCACAGCAAGCCTCTCACAGAGCCCTCATTAGCGGGCAGCTGCTCCACCACCACCGCTGTCCCGGAAGCTTTACAGAGGGGACACATTTGAAAGTATGGAAGAAGTATAGAAGTTAAGAGTTAGAATGGACATATCTATCTAATGGCTACGACAAAGTAACATAAACACTGACTTGATATGCAATAATGTAACTGAAACAAATGAGATGGAAATACTTTTATTTGAAATGATTAACCAACCCCAAAGGTGAGCATCTCTTACCAGACATTTTGAATCCATCTTGTATTGTCATATTAGCAAGTACTGTGCCACCGGGGGCGGGATTAGACCCGCCTCACTCACAAAACTGTGCCCTGACCAGCAGTGGCCCGGAGGCCTGAAATGATTGCTCTGTCCTTTAATGTATTTAGGCTTTAAGGTTGAGAAATGCTCTCACATTTTGTTTTATTTAGATCTTTAACAGGCTGATATTTAATGTTTTATTTATTTACGTACGTGCACTATAACACAGGCTTAACAACTTGAAGAATACTGATTCTGTATTAAAACAAACCCAACATCAAAAGATCAAATGCGTGACAGGGGGAAACCGATCTAAATAATTAAAAGAGCCATGCTTTATTCCTGGCTGCCTTGAGGCTTCAGTCAAACAGAACAGTTCCACACTTGACAACGTGAGGCTCTTCATGTCTTTTGAAACAAAGCCTGTTTGAATAAACTTTGCACTATCCTGTAAGAGGAATGACATTAGACCCGACAGCTATTAATGCCTTCCTGTTTTTCTCTTGTGTAAAGCAGTCAGGCCAAGTACACATTTCTAGAAGATGGATATGTGGATCTTCTGAGGAGCAGCACCGGAGCATCAGGTGGATCTCATGCGAGGAGTCGTGCAGCTCCTACAGGCCCTTTGTATGTGTGATGGTGATGTGTCGCTACATTGTGACAGCAGCTATTAACCAGTCGTGTGGACATTACCCAGCATCAGTGGGCTGTGTGCCCTTTTCTGGCCATGATACTGGTTCATCAGCTGGAACTCTGTTGTAAGCATGTACATACAGAACAAAATGGTTGCTTAAGAAGAAGAACAAACGTTAATACATTTTGCAATATTCCACAAACTGTAAAACATCAACAAACAAAGAATTTAGGAGGCTGTTGTTTTAAATTCAAAAAGAGCTTTTTAAATATGAAGATATTAAACAAGTGTGATATTTACATTTCAGCGTTTCCTATTGATATTGATGAGATTGTTGTTCCTGGTTAAAATAACAACATGCAGACTTGGTGTTTGAGAAACATCTATTTTGTAATTTACTATGCAAATGCTAAGAAGAAAACCTTGAAGCAGTGAGGTGACTGCAAGAGAAGACAGGTGGTTTATTGAATTAAATCTGGTAAGCTAAATTTAGACTGTGAAAGATGCAGCCGACAAGTGTGGATGAGATCTAAGAAGGGTGTATGTGTAGGTGAGTGTGTGTGTGTTAGATTGTGGAGTCAAATTTAAGAAAAATGTCTAAGCAAAATATTCAGATATCAAGGGACTTTGTGATAACCACACAAGCAGCATGCTGCCACATTCACTGTGATGAAACATTTAATATCTAATGGCATCTGTCCGGCAGCACCTGCATTTCAATATTGTGACCATAAAATGACGGCTCAGTTATAACTTTTAATATGGTAACCCTTGACAGATGTGAGAGTGCAAAAATAGCAGAATTTTTGCCCCCACTGACTAAAAACCAATTTCATAAGAAATTGGGGGCATTTTATGAAACTTGTGAAATAACATTCAACCTTTGTTAAAAATAATAAATTAACTTATTTTCCTGTATGTGTAATTGTCATCAAATAGCACTAATAAGACTATTAGGCAGTAGTGTACAGATTCTGTACAGTTTTCTTTTGAACCAAATCAAACAGAAAACATAAATCAGACTCATTCAATTTTATTTTTAGTTTCTCGTGTTTAGCAATATTTTAAGCAAAGTCAAACAGCTTGACCATTTTGCAGAACGCAGAATGTTATTGAGCCGATTACTTCATGCTTCTGTAAAAACAAAACACTAAATATTTAAACCTTGAGACCAGTCAACTGCGTCTCACTAATGTTCACAGCAAAAGCGAAGCAAATTATTTGAGTGAGTAGATTCCATGCAAAGTCAATGCACAGAATGGTTGCGGAGGAAGCAAATTTTCAACGCAAATTTTCAACACAATGCTGCATGGGGGACCCGAAAAAGCTAAAGGAGAGAAGCGAATGAATAGATTTTTCATCAAAGGTGAAATATTTCCACAACGCTGTCCTGCGAAAGCCAATCAGCATTGAGATCCTCTCCTCCGCTCGTTATCGCCGCCGTCCTACTGCCAAAGCGTGAATACACTTTATGAAACTGCCACTTACCGAGACAGACAGCTCAGATTGAAAGATCGTAAGTTAATGTGCTACGTTTGTGTTATTTCCACAACAGGTACAGAGCACAAATAGTGTATTTCCATAGTGGATAGCGGAAATGATAACTGCCTTTACAGAGATAAGCCACACCCCCTTTCCAAAAAATTCTCTCACCGACTGCACTCTGTCTAACATTAGCTATCTTAGCTAGGTTAGCTAGCACACCCCCATAGCTAGCTAATCAGAACTAGCTAACGTTAGCCAACTAAATCATTTCAAAATAATGAATACTTAGTCATCACTCACCATCATAAGAATTTGCTGGTGCAAGGTTGGCAACGATGTTGCTTGACAGATGCCAATGTGGTGTACTGTGCTTTTGGACACACTACCTATATGATATTAGATACTGTGAATGCCACATACATCATGTTGTGTAGCAAAAAGAGAAATGCCATATTTTTAATCAGCTTCCACTGTTTGTGGTTGCAGGTCAGCGTGTGAGGAAGCTAAAATGGACTTTTCTATAAGCGGAGCGAGAGGGCCTCGGGGCATACAGTCCACGCTTGGGCCGCCCCCCTCATCCCCCAAGGACTCAGGCTTTTCTTCTTTCAGAACATTGGGTCATTACTGTGGAGAGTGTGAGAGGGGAACATTGTGCTCACTTCAGACAAAAAAGAGCAACAGGTGAAAGATGGAATCTAGTGTGATAGATTTGACAATAGCCCCCAAATACCACTACCACCAAGGGAACTCAACATCAAACACAAAAGAAGGGGGGGTTATCATCTCGGTCAACGTAAGCGGGGGAGGTTGAGTCTTCTTAATCGCTTCATCATACCATAGAAGAGAAGCTAAAAGCTGAACTTAAAACTCAAAATGTAGCTGCACAAGCGCTATGTAAAACGGAGTCAAAGAGAAACAAAAGGGACAGACCACAACCTCTTTGGTGGTGGATTTCAGTTTGTACAACCTTCTGACTAATTAACTCTATCTTCTAACTTTAACATGTGGTGAGGTACGTAGGACTTTCAGTAACACCCCCACACAGAACACACTGGACATTCAGATGTTTCAAATCACAGAGATGTATTGGAATCACACAGACTCTAATGAAACAAGCTCTTTCCAGAAAGACACATACGAGGCAGTTGTACATAATAATACCACATTTGACACATTCATTCATTTCATATTGGGGGGGACGTCTCCATCTCCTTTATTTGGGTTCTGATCATAACCAGTTTCTTGATGTTTTTAACACAATGCTCCAAATGATCCTCTATCCGTTTATAGTAACCTCATGTTGGCCTCCACCTCGTCTCTCCAAGTTTCTAAATATGGCTGGACAAAGAAATACATCATCAAACAACTTGGATGGATGAGTTCCAAAACACACTGTGTTCAGTTGAACGCCAAAGCGTATTTAGTCACATTAAACAAACGTGAACATAAAGATCTGAACACATAAAGATCTGAACACTAATTATGATTATATGGAAACGAGGGATGAGGGATTGAAACGTGTTGGAACCCACAAAACACATTTTTCCCTTACAAGCCATAAAAGTGACTGATTGTGAACAGGTTGATAAAGCACAAGGAGCTGTTGTGCTATTGGACAATATCAACCCTTAGGTAATAGGAAAGGAGCATTTTAACATCTGGTCATTTCTTTATGGGTCAGTGCCTGGACCAGTGGTGGAACATCTAGGCCTGGCTTACTGCATCTATGAACTCACATGTGGTATCTTGAGATTGGCTACAAGACTATTCAGGTGTTATTTCCACTTTTGCAGCACAACATTGGTATTGTAGGTTTGGCTTAGAAACCTGTAGCAGGCAGGGAGTGTCCAATAAAAATACTATAAAAGATGTGTCCTAAGTGCTTAACACATACATTTTCAATGATATTTGTTTCACTATATGACCAGACTTACTACTTGGCTGCATGATGAATGCTTGGTACCGGAACAGATGGAGCCAAGCATCCCAGAAGACCTCTCAGCCGGTGTGGTCCAATCTACTGTGATCCAATCTGAAAAAAGGCATTGCTTATTTACACAGATACACAAGAGGAGACACAGAGACTGAACAGCTGCTACGAGCACTTGGAACCCCAAGCCGAAAATGAACCTCCACAGAGACCAAGGCAATCACCGGTGTCCCTGTAGACCAGGGGTGCTCACACTTTTCCGGCTCGCGAGCTACTTTTCAACTGACCAAGTCATGGCGATCTCCTCCCTCCCCATGGAGGACCGCCCGGCGGGGGGGGGGACCGTAGTAACGGTTACCAAGTGGAACAGCAGGACTGAAGTCAGCGCAAAACGAGTCGATATGAAGAAAACAACTAGCCTCTCATCTGTCACAAGGAGGGAACCGTCACAAGCATCCCGCACATTCTTTAGAATAAAATTAAATGCGTCCGTTAGTAAGCAAGGATCGCTAATTAGCATTAGTTCCGGTCATCTCCCGCGGAATGGCCGCGCATATGGGTCATTCTTTTAATCGATTGCATGCGATCGACTGGTACTGCCTTCAAGACAGACTGGTTGATCGCGATCAACTTATTGGGCACCACTGCAGTACCATTTAGAAATTTAGACAGTTGACAAAGATCTTGCAAACCTGTGCTTTTGTCATTACACATCTCCAAAATGAAATGAAAATCCACAGTGAATGAAGTTGCTGTAAGTGAATGTAATGACAGCTTAAGGTTTAAAGGTAATTTTCATATCAGTCTGAAACATTTAAGAATTAGACCTAAGAGTAGTTCTGAGTAAATGGTAGAGGCTTTGGCTATAACTAACTTTAAGGCTTAGTCTATGGGGATGCAGAAACATTTTTTATGAAAAAATAAACACTTCAGAACACATGCATTAACATCAATCAATGCGATCTATAACTGCAGTTGAAAGTAAACAAGTACAACCAATGTTGACCTTATTTACCTGTTGTCTTGATAATACAATAATGCCATCAGGGCATTATTACTGAAGGGCATCAGTAATGGTGGTTGGTCATGAATACCACTTTGCTACAAATACCCAAATTGTTTTCATTTAGTCATCACTTCCTCAATTTGCAGATTTTTTGGCCGCTAAAATAAAACCAACAATTCTTGCAAATATTTCAAATGAAAAGCCAGAAATCTTTTGACATTAAATATCCGTGCATGAAGACTGGGGGGGCTGTACTGCTGTAAACAGTGTGGCTACCAAAGGGTGGAGCAGATCTTCTATCAGCTGAGGTGGTGCTGAGCGGAGACTTCGAAAGCCAGCAGGTTGAAACATCAGGTAGTCTGCAGAAAAAGATTGGTTTAAAAGATGGGGATGGGATATAAAACTTGTAAAATCTGCATAAAACGAGACAGCACTGAAGCAATCAAACGGCAATAGGCTTGATATCACACCCAATACGGTGACAAAATAATAAAAGATTCAAATGTAGTTGGAAAAACACTAAAACCTATGTATATCTAAAAGCTCCGACCCTCTTCCCTCCTCTCCGGGAGCGATGTGACTGCACAGACAGGAGCAGGACCTCTTAACAGTTATTACATGGTCGTAGCAGGTATATAACAATAACATGACACAATGTAACCACTCATGCTTAAATATGATTTTTTCTTTTAAAGCTCAATGCTCTACAAACAGAAGCAAAGTAAGAAAATGTCTCCCTATTCATGCACATCAATGGGTCTTTTCTCCATTCGTAGCATTTTGTTGGGAACCTGGGGATAATGATTTCTTAATGTGCTTGTGTTTTGCCTACTTGCATATGTTTTCTCATTCGCAGTGCTTCGAGCTCCCAGGGCCAGCCTGACCCCTTCTCCTCTGATCCACAATAACAGGATTCCTGCTGGCTCAAAGAGTGTTTGGATTCCAAACAATAGATGGTGAGGTGTACATAATGATGGAGAAGACAGAGCTGAATGACATTCCCTTGTGCGTATTCATGCTGAGAGCCTCTGCAGCTTCATTTGTATTGTGCAGTAAGGATCACTATAATGCTCGGCTGAATACCAATGAAGCAACATCTCAGTTACATTCAAAGTCAAGTGTAAAATCACTGTGATTTGCATTTTATTTAATCAAACTTTCTCTGAGCCTTTCTAAAAGCAATATGAAGCAGATTAGTGTGTGTGTGTGTGTGTGTGTGTGTGTGTGTGTGTGTGTGTGTGTGTGTGTCTGTGATATAACATTGCTGCATTTCCCTCTCGGAGTGATCAGCCTGCACTTTTTTCGAAGTGGCATTTTAAAGTGTTCTCTGGCAAAATCATTTAAAGCACACAATGTTCACATCAGGGCGAACATGAATATACTGTTTCAAGTTGTAACTTGAGAGGAGAGGAAACTGAGCACAGGCTGGTACATAATGGCTCCCATACTGGATCATTGAGTATAGTTGTAAAGGTATTTTTAAACCTCTATCATAGTGGGCGGTCGGGGCTCCTGCTATTGTGTCTTCAATTGTATGAATTCAATGTGTTTCATGTGTGGTGAAAAGATGATAAGAGAGTTCAAATATACCGTTTGTGCTATTGTGTGTGAAAATGTCACATTTCACACAGTCCTCAGCCATCTTCAACCAAGAGCTGCAAGCTTCTAAACACGATCATACATTGTAAGCAAACTTTGGCTGGTGCTCAGAGAACATTTGGAGGTAACGGAGTATCGGCACTGGGCATACTACCAGATGTTAATCCCCAAATCACTAAATATGACAATGAGAAACATTGCAGCATTACGTTTATGCAGGGAATTCTTCTAAAGGATAACTACTACTACAACTACTACTACTACTGTACAATTAACCCCAAACGGTAATTGTTGTTAATGTTATTTTAAACACAAAACTACACACATTTGATCATCTTGGAGGTAGAATTTCCCCTTATGGTTCAACATGTTGAACTGTCGTCCTCGTGCACTCTGCTCTCAACTCTCCATAATGTAACGCCTGTATTTGAAGTGCCAACAATCTCCCCACATTTAGCCAGAACGTTTTCAAATCAAGGTCTTTTAGGGACACCGTGGTGGTCCTCTGCAGACTGTGTGCCGCACAGGGTAACGTTAGATGTTGAGATGAAGGCAGCCTAGCTGCTACCTTAGCCTGGCAGCTAGTTTAGCCTAGCAGTGCTTTAAGTGGTCCGTTTGTCACTCACTCACTTTCTGTTTGACACGTGGAGTAATTCCTCTGCACCGCTGTATGTTGCGCCTCTGTTTGTTTTACTTACAATGCAAAAAGCTTTCCATCTTGATGTAACTGGTTGCAGTTAGCGGCCGTTTTGTTTCCACGGTCAACTTCAGTTAACCAGAAGTAAACAAACGTACGTTAACTATGTTAAAATATTTTGTTGGATTAATCGCGGCCGCATTAATCGCATAGATTAATGCATTTATGTTGACAGTCCTAGCAATTATAGATATTTCATTCTTCATATCAGTCTTTTTTGGAAACTGCAGCCACGTAGCCAGACTGATGACAACCCCCTCTCCCTGTGCAATCAATGCCATCCACTGTGAAGAGCTGAGCACACCCTCAAAGGGCGCGTAGTCATGATACCAACGGGTAAACACGTTTCCCCTTCATCATCTACAGTGTGTACAGTGTCCATCAAGAATAAAGCATGGAGGTCTGATCCACCTGATTAAGGGATGCAAAAAAAAGAGTGCGTAGCGTGGGCCCTGAGGAGAGAAGGCCTGTTCCATGAGATGTCCCGCCCTGGGGGGACCTATTCCAATAAACAAGCATGAGATGGGATACAAGCTGAAACTTGTTACGAGACACCTCTGAAAGCCATTTTTATGAAGATCATGTATTTTGAGGTCTTTGTTTCTAAATAAAACCAGGTTTTCAAGTTATCCACAACTAACGGAGCACTTGTCAAACTTGACATTGATGAAGCTCATGTGATGGCAATCAAAAGCTCCAGAACCGCTAGAGAGACATTTAATAGAACACTTGATGTTTATTTGAAAAATTGATTGATTCAACTGTGTTTCACGGTCTTCCTCTTTGTTTTCTCAGTTGCCATGGAGATGGTTCTGTCGTTATCCCATCTTATAGTACACAGTGTCCACCATCTCCTCAATGGCCATTCAAAGTCCATTTGTGCGTGAAAACAAGGATACGTCGTAGAAGATCCGACGCAAAGCCTGTAAGTGCGCATTGAGTGAATATATAATGCAGTTAAAACACAGACCATATGAGGGGATGTTTAAAGGTGCTCTCCGTCAGGCTGCACCCTTCAGAAACCAAAAGCCTGGAGTCATGTTGATTTCCAAAATAAGCCGTTTGAGGCTGAGTAACTGCTCCGATCAATGACCCACGGCCAGTGTGATTCTGAGGAGCATGACGTCTTCACGGCCGGACTCACAGGGAGGAGCACATTGCCCATGCATGGCCAATAAAGCCCATTGTGATCTTAACGATGCCACAGCATGTGTGAGGTGTGAAGGGGGTGGGAGTGCGTCCTCCTCACATCACGATGCAGATCATCACAGCTTCCAGTCTGACCAGCTTTTCTATGGGAAAAAACTATTTTCTAATAAGTGGATCGATTAGGTTCCTCGGGTCCGGTTAAGCTCTGCTGTAAATGTGTGAGCACCATGGAGAGCTCCTCGGGCTGGAGAAGGAGGCCAGAGTAGGAGGGGTGATGGGGGGTGCACCAGTCAGTGCGGAGCTGACCAGATTTCTCCTATAAGTTCTCCGGGCTAAATGTCTGCTCATTGCAAACCAAACATGTAGGATATATGAAGACTATTAATATCGTTAATATCGTTATTATATGGCATTTGTATTCAATGTTTGTCATTTTGAAAGATGCTATTGTTACAAAAGAACCCAAAGGCACTTCAAAAACACTTCTACTCCAGAGGAAAATATTCAGATTTGCCGAATCAGATTTGACTCACAAGCTATAACAATTCAAATCTGCTGAACTAATATCCATGCAACTTTTCAACATCACAATTGGGATCGACAGCTCACACTTGAACAGACGTAAAGTGATGATTCCTCTCTCGATTCCTCCCTGCTCTGATGCAGAAAATAAACCTGATATTCTCTGTGACTGGTTTTAATATTTATAGTTAACATTATCTTCTCACCAACATTCTCAGTTAGAGAAGGGGGGGCTGAGGAGAGAAACGAGACAGTGTTTAAGGAATACCCTATCCTGGCATCCGATGGAGATTATGTAGATATACTATGTATGGATTGTCATAATGTTGGGTTGGATTTTCTTGTTTTCTTGTTCTTGTTTTCTTGTATTTCCTGCCTCTCATGTCCCTGGGTTTAATTCACTTCCTGCCCCGGTGTTTCTCCACCTTAATGATTTTCTGCCTGCACCTCCCCAGTGTGTTTAAACCATGTGTTTCCTTGTGTTCCTGTTGGCCTTTTAGTTTGTATCTGCTTTGAGGAATACATTCCAACCTTAAATCCTCTACCATTGTCTGAGTCTCCCACCCCAACCCCATGACAGGCAAAAACATACTTTATTACTTGTTTGCCCGCAATTCATTCATCGTACTTTGCTGATTCATCATTACATCAGCAGAATCAGAATCAGCCACCGCCATCTTCGACACTCCTATCACATCCTTTGTTATTATAAGCAATGATGTAGGTGTTACAAGTAAAGTACTTGGGTTACTATAAATAACACACAATATCTGAGTGTTCGAATGAGCGTTAGTAACTGTAAATACCTTTTACAGAGAATTTATTGGGTGTTTTTGGCATTGCAGGCAGAGTTGTTTTCGGGTGTAATTCTAATATATGTGACCCTCCTACTTCACTTTTATTGGACTCTTCCGTTACCTGCTACTACCGCTTGTAACCATTTACATTTCCCCCAGCTGAGAGATTGTCTTTGGAGAGAGTAAAGGATGTTCATCATCATTTATTAATATTCATCCGTAGCTTTCGTCTATTATCATTGTACTGTGTGTGGGTGGGGGGGCAGGTGGTTAATTCTTTCATCCGACTCCAATGGGTTATAACGTTAGAGAAAAATAAGCCAGATGATTTATAGTCAGCCCGAGACATGGTGGCAGAAAAAGTGGATTAGATGCACAAACAAAAACAGGTTGTAGGTCTATTTGTGCAGCAATAAAACAGCAGCTGAGCGTCAAGAAGGAAAAATACAGTTGATCAAATGTGATGGTAGAAAAAACGAGATGAAAGAAATGATGCAATCGATCATATGAGCAAGCAGAATTTAAAAAAAGCCAAAATGTCCTAATAGAAACATCTTTAAATCAAAATGAGAAGATCAGGACGACAAGAAACACCATCCAGATGACCACGCAAACAACAGTGGCAAACAGAGGCGGGATGAGACTCTCACAAGATCACAAGGAGGGTAAAAATATATATTGGATTAAGTGTGTGTAGCTCTGAATTCTGAAATACATGACTGATCAGGAGAAAACAGAACCTAATGTCAGACCTGTGTGTGTATGCAGAGTCTGACTGTCTGCCTGTCTGTCTGTCTGTCGTCTGGCCCTGGGGTTTGTTTCTGACCCTTAGAGAAAGCTTGTACTGCTTCATAAACTGCCTTTTCTAGTTATTTTTCAGTTCTTTCACCTCCTACGCTCTCACAATCGACACAAAAGTGGAAGCAAACTGCTAGCTAAAATATTAATTTAGTATTCTTTCTCTTCAAACTGTCTGAACCAGGGCCGACAGACCCAGACAGAAGGTACACTGACACACATATAACCTTTGCTCCCGTCATTTCTGCCATACAGTCTAGACTCCCTTATTTTAGTTTTACTATACAATTTATAGAAATGGAGCTGCTGACTGACAGCCACTCTCTGGGATGCGCAGCGTCAGAACACCAAACCACTCAATCTCAGATGGAGACGCGCGGGAAACCAAACATCTTAATGACTGCACTTTACTGCGGTGTGTGTGTGCCATGTGGGCCGAAACACTCCGTCATTGCGGAGGCTTATCGAGGTAAAAAGGACTCAAGAGCACTGTATCCGTAGCCGGGGAGAGCTGTCATGTCTTCCTCATGGGGAGCTTCCCTGACAGAACAGCAACGGGGAACCATGACATCGTCAACGTGTGTTGACGGCGGCGCATTGCTGTGCCGCGGGGCATACAGTCACCTATTAAACAAGTCTATTTTAAACCCTCCTGCTAATTTTCAGTCTCTCTGGGGGATTAATACGAGAATAACTATGATAATTGTTTAATAAGCGCACTTTGCTCTGCATCAAAGGAAAGATTTTTGCATATTATTTTCCACGAGTTCAAAGCTGACGTAGCCCTGAACAAATGGCCCTCAATGTGGAGGCTGCTTTTAAATGCACCAAAGAGAGCAGTGTTAGGAGACGGCCATGTAATTGCGTAATTAAAACAAGGTTATCAAAGTCGAAAGTAGCACTTTTGTCATGTATTTGCTATTAAAAATCTATAGGCTCCTCCAGTGTTTCGTGCCCCAGGCCTTACAGATCTTAATTGGGCACCAGTGTCAAGTACTTAGGCGCTAACCAATGCAATTTAATTAATTCACTTTCTTACCGACACAAAATCTCTGGTTGCACAATGACAAAACCACTTTTTTGTGTGACTCTTTGACCAAGTCCTTCAATTGTCCCTGATTGCTTAATTCAGAAGGAAAATTCAAGCCATGGCCGATGTGTTGAGTCTGTAATCTCTCTCTCTGTTTTCAGTTTTTTGGGGGGGGGCGGGGCATCGTTCCTTGAAGTTCACAGAAAAACCTTTCCGTACTGCTGCCTACCTGCCATGTGGCGTCTCAAGGGAATTGCGCAGCAGTGAGATTTTTTTTGGTCCGTCACAGCGCCGGCCTCGGCTAAGGAAGCAGAAACCCTCGGAGGTCTGACTTGAGTGGCAGTCAGTTGACAAGGTCATGATAGCGAAAACTGGCTGCGCGGCACAGAGCCACTGCATTGAGCCGCTCAATCCGCCCCCTTTGGACATGTCAGCCACTGGGTTGCATCACATTTGTTCCTGAAACGGCAAAGAGAGGGCCCGGGTTTGCCATCAGTGGCGACATTGTAAAATAAAACTCTGGAAAAACCTCAAAGATGCTGTTGTGCCAAAAACGGCAAACATCAATAACGCTGAACCGTAACAAAATGGCATCAAGTCAAAATCCACACGCCATTGCTTCACATTACCCCAGAGATACCTAACAATAACCCCCCCCACTCCCAACCCAAGCCAGCATCTGAACATCTCCTCCTGAGACCTCTCGCTGTTGTGAATATGGTGAATTGATTTGTACATAGTAGTTTTTCTTTGGTGAGTTGATAACCGTGCACAAATTTACCCCGCCCCTCGGGACCGTGGGTATTTACAACACAACAGGGACTGTTAGTAAAAGGTGTCAAAGCCCGAAATATGCATCCTTTGCCGGAATAGTTCGCCCCTCACGAGCAATGAATCATCCACCCACTGTTATGTCCGATTTTGCAAAGAAAGTAGACGTTTCATGAATAGAATCTCCCCCGACCCTCCCTATGCGCACCCCCTCTTCTCATTTTCCTCCATGTTTAATGTTTAATTTTAACCTCCAGTGCAGAGCAGAATGAACATGAGGGTCTCACACCTGCAGCAGGCGTAGCTCCACAGCGCCCCCACATGGCAGTGAGGGGGATCCCCCTCCCCCCCCCCACCAACCCCTGTGACCAGACTCGGGGAAAAGACAAGGCACGGCAGGCATAGTTCAACCACAGACAGAGGGGCTTTGCTATGTTTAGTCAGGTAGCCAGTCTGTAAGTCGTCACTGCGTATTCTCCAGACTCACACCCCTTCCCTCTATTCCTAGGCTGTGATGGACAGCTTGCATGAGTGTGTACGGGGGAAGACAGCAGAGATGGGAAAGGGGAGGTAGGGGCGTTACAGGTAGGATTATAGACATCCCCGTTATGCAGGTAGATACGGAAGTCTTTGTGTTCGGGCTGAAGCTGACACCCCCCCCCCCCCCCCCCCCCCCCACACACACACCAACCCTGCCTCATTTGCCCAAACACACACATACGCTCCTTTCACCCATTCTCATTGACAACATCATTGTTAATAGTGCATCAGTCTCCTTGAACAAGACGGGATGGAAGTCAATGCTACCTCTGTACTGAAAGCTGCATTGATCTATATTTCCCATTTACTCACTATATTCAGTTAAATGTGTCACTTTTACCGAAACACAAAAGAAACCACCAAAAAATCACCAATTTTATTATACAATTGGTGAGCTTTACAGAGGCTGTTATTGTGTGGCTCATAGTGGAGAGCAGCCGAGGAAACAGCTGCAGGTACTCTACCTGTAACAGTATCTGACTGTACTCTACTCTACCTGTATCAGTACCTGGCTGTACTACTCTACCCGTAACAGTATCTGACTGTACTCTACTCTACCTGTAACAGTATCTGACTGTACTCTACTCTACCTGTAACAGTACCTGGCTGTACTACTCTACCTGTAACAGTACCTGGCTTTACTACTCTACCCGTAACAGTATCTGACTGTACTCTACTCCACCTGTAACCGTATCTGACTGCTTTACTTTATTTGTAACAGTATCTGACTGTTCTACCTGTAACCGTACCTGGCTGTACTACTCTAACTGTAACAGTATCTGGCTGTACTACTCTACCTGTAACAGTACCTGGCTGTACTACTCTAACTGTAACAGTACCTGGCTGTACTACTCTACCTGTAACAGTACCTGGCTGTACTACTCTACCTGTAACAGTATCTGGCTGTACTACTCTACCTGTAACAGTATCTGGCTGTACTACTCTACCTGTAACAGTACCTGGCTGTACTACTCTAACTGTAACAGTACCTGGCTGTACTACTCTACCTGTAACAGTACCTGGCTGTACTACTCTACCTGTAACAGTATCTGGCTGTACTACTCTACCTGTAACAGTATCTGGCTGTACTACTCTACCTGTAACAGTACCTGGCTGTACTACTCTAACTGTAACAGTACCTGGATGTACTACTCTACCTGTAACAGTACCTGGCTGTACTACTCTACCTGTAACAGTATCTGACTGTACTCTACTCCACCTGTAACAGTATCTGACTGCTTTACTTTATCTGTAACAGTATCTGACTACACTGGCAATTGAATACGAGGCACTGCTGCTCGTACCTGTGCCAGTGTCCGACGCTACTCTACCTTACTTAACAGTATCCGACTGTAGTCTACCTGTAACAGTATCTGACTGTACTCTACTTTACTTGTTACAGTATCCGATTGTACTCTACTTAAAAAAAATATCTAATTATACTCTACCTGTAAAAGTATCTGACTGTACTCTCCCTGCTTATTGTAACAGAGCAGCGGGGGGACATGATGGAGGCTTCAGCAGCAAAAGAGATTTTTTGAAAGCTGATGTGTCGATAGACAACTGTTTCTTAATACCTTCACCTCTTCACCTTCAACAATGGAGGGTCGAGAGGCATTCAGAGAGAGCTCAGCTCCAGATGCCACTATGAGAGCGAGAGCTCATCGCTTGCAGTGTCAAGTCCCTGAGTGTGGAAAAACAACAATCCTCCAAGCCAAGGGATCTTATTATAAGACATATATAATCCGATTAAACGTGAACTCAACAGAGGATGCAAACTGTCAACACACACAGATGGGAAAGTGTGCAGAATAAATAACAAGCTGAGTGTTTGCTCAGTCATGTTATCACTGTGAAATGACTGGGATGAAGTGTTAATTCACTGCTGACTATTCGAAGGAATAAATTAATTAAATTCTGTCCATTTAGTGCAAAAGGGACAGAATAATGCAGATGTAATAATCTGTAACTCTGATGGACACTAATAGGTTCATATCACACAGACATGGGAACCAGTGCCTCAGTGGAAGGGGATGGGGAAAAGAAGTAAAACATGCTGCACCGACAATCCGTAGTTGAAGCAGAGAGAAATATGGCTGTTCCTATAACACTGTTTCTGATGACCTGCTGCGTTTTGTAATAAACAGATGCTACATTACATTTTACATTTACATTACATTTTTTCACATTATGAAATGACATTTAAAATTTTCGAGTGGTTTCGCTAAATGTGGAAGTCACATTTTATAATGAAAACAGAATGACACATGCATTCAGACAAACTGATTTCAGTGTTGTAATCATAGCAATCGTTTCTTTTTTATTATAATATTTTGTTGGTGAAAAAATGATGAAATTCAACATTTTTGACCAGTGGTTACCATTATAGTTGACTGTGATTTGTCTAAATAGCAACACAAAATACATTTTTTTCATTACCATACAAATACAGTCACACTCAGGGACTTGATGTCAAAGCAGACCTGGAAACATTTTATTTTATTTACAGCAGTGTTGATGTCACGGTGTAGTTTATTTCTTGTCTTATTTTGTAGTTTTCTCCTTCTTGTCTCCCTGGGTAACTTCACTTCCTGCCTTGTCCTGTCATCCCCTGTGATTGTCGGATTGTTTCCACCTGTGACCAATCACCTGCACCTCCCTAGTGTATTTAAGCTGTGTGTGTCTCTTGTCACTTGTGTCTCTTGTCATTGTTGATTGTTGGATGTTCTTGGTTTCTGCTGGTATTTTTGCCCCTTGGCCCTTTGGAATTTCTTGGTTTTGGAAATAAACCACACCGTGACAGTTGACTTGTGCATGTTCTTCTGACAGGGCTCCTCAAACTGACCATCAGAAAGCTTCAGCTTATTTGGCTTGCTGCAGTGCTCGTAGGGACCAAAAGGTCAGACCACATCAATCCTATTCTAAAGTCATACACTGGCATTTAAATATGAGGTAATGCTGAAACCGACCGATATACCTCACAGACAGATGTTTAAGGAGAACGCTCCTGCCAGGCCGCTCTGGTCAAGTGGGAGTGTGCAGACAGTAGCTCCGAGTGGCCAGGGCTAAACCTAGCAAAAAACCTCAAGCTACTCCCTGTTTATCTGAAAAGGAGCCAGTCTTTGAATCTTTGAAATAAGGAAAAACAAATTGACTTGATGCTTCATGTTCAAGCTACACCACAGGAGGAAGATTTTAGTGTTTGCGAACACCATGTCTCTTCAGAAAACCTTTTAATCACCCCTATATACCTCTCCTTGATATGCTATATGACGAGACGAGTGGATACCATTTAATTTAAATCTATAAAAGTTAAACCTGGTTCTGGTGCTTGCTACAAAACCCAGAATTCATCCAAGGAAGACTCCGCAATGATAGGATCATTAAGTAAGTAGTGTTTATATTGTTAACCGATGATGAATTACCCGTGGGACTCTATTGTAATTGCAAAAAATGACATGTAATGCTTATAATTTGAAACTGCAGCCGGTGGGTTGACTCCTGAAAAGTCCTATTCATCACAATGTTGTTGTGTGCAGTAGAAGCAGAAAATACAGCCAAGCAGCAGCTCCCTATTTCAATCATCAGAGGCCTCTGACAGCTTCCTCTTTGCAACCGCGGCGCAGAAGATTAAGACGTTTTCTCAGAGAACACTTGGATTTCTTTACCTCCCCGCTCTCGGCAGGAAGCTCCAGCTCGGCTTCATCTCGTACCTCCCTACTTGAAGACGTTGCCCGGAGGCAGCGGGAGAATGTATGAAAACAAAATATTTGCATTACTAGCGGGACTTGTCCACATGTGGTTGAGATATTGGGTCACCAAAGTGGCGGATGCCTTGATCTGCCGGTGCCTGAAGCACATGGAGGCCAGGTTGACGAGCACAGCTCCACTTGCGGTGGTTCTGCTATTAAAGAGAGAGAGATCTCAAAAGCTGCTTCCCCTGTCAGCATTGTCAAATAATTCAAATGAATCTTTATTAAACTAAAACCAGAGAAACCGAACACTGCCGACTCCTATATGAATCCATTACTGGTGTGATGTCTGGAGAAAACCGACAGAAATGTTTGGTGTTAGTTTGGTTAACCATACTTTAAACTCATTTATATCATAAAAATGTTATTAAACTAATAGGCTTTATTTTCGGATGGAAATGGGCCATTGAAAGACCGTCTGGTGGAGGTGTTTCCCACAAGTCCATGTATCACGTGATGACATTGAATTAAGTCCGTGCCGACGGAACTGCGACCCAAGAAATGTGAGTCACCCAGAAGCAGCGAGCAGATTTTTTAAAAACAGCTCTTTAAAGTGAAACAAAAAAGACAACGCTTTTTGACAGTGTGTGTTCCCCCCACAGCGTAGCTGGAGGAATCAGATGGCAGATTGAGGCCATGCAGCCCCTCTGAAAGCTCGTTTAGTACTCTGCCTTATGGCGGCATCACCATCAGGCGGGCAGGACCCGGTGCCTCTGAAGCAGCTCTCTGGTTCACCAGCTGGAGACGGTGCTGTTCATCCCAGGGATGCACCCTCAGCCTGGCTTGAGGTTTGCACCGCCACACATCCCCACGTCTACCTCCGACCGCTACTCCTTTCCTTTACTCGTTTCCCAACACCAAGCTCCACCATAAGCTTCTCACAATGCGACAGGGCTTTTACTCTTTTGGAGCAGTCCCCCAAATAAGGGCAACAAAGACCCTGGACTCTTTTAAGACTGGCCCAAACACCTTTTTATTCAGGAAGGCCTTTAACTTTCTGCTAAATCAGTGTTACAGGATGTTTTGGTTTATTAACTGTTGCAGTCAGGTTATTGTCTCATTATTTGATAACTGGTATTTACTCAAAGTTGCTGAATATGTCGCCATCTTCCCAGTTGTTTTATTATTAATAATTAAAATCATCATCATCATCATCATCCACATCACAATATTCGTTAATTGCTATGAGTTCTAGCAGAGGTAACACAATGGAATATATTACTGATATTACTTCCACTGATAATTTACACTAGTCATGACAGAAAAACAGTCTTTTAGTTTAGCGTAAAATGTTAAAATGTCCCTTTAATAATGATGTTACAAAGTAGACCGCCTTTGAAAAAGCTACATCGAAGCTTTGGAGAACCAGAAAGTGTCTTTTCCCATTTGTTTTGTTTATCAATCTATTGACATGTGTGAAATTATCATTTAATTAGTCATTTAAGAACATAGGCAAAAGCAAAATAATTTAAGACGTCCATGAACTTTTAATAATTTAGAACATTCACAATCACAATCCCCAAACGTCTAATGGATAAAATATCAATCACACTACATAACCACAATGATAAAATAAAATGGACACTAATAACCAGTGCGTGAAGTGGACCTGGGACTCAAGGCATGTGTTGGGCACAAGCCGGTGTGTGTGACGTCCGGATTTTCAATGCCCTGTCTGTAACCATCGCCCCCCACACTGGCCGTACAAAAATAGGACTACTTTTACTGTACAAAGTTAGATAATTATCCTATATTTCAAAGTTCAAAAGGACCATGTCTCACTGCTACTGTCAAAGACTTTATTTACAAATTTGATGATTTCTCCTTAGTAAAAACCCTATTTTTGCAAGTTCAAAAACACCATCTCTTGAAATTTGGTGGTTTTGAACTTGCAAAAATAGGTCTTTTAACTTTGCAGAAATCTTCAAATTTGTACAGTATTTCACTTCAAACACGGCTAATAACAAAAAATGTGCAATGTCTGCGCAACGTCTTACGATGGTGGATAAAACCCAGCCATGCTTTCCGGCGTGGACATGTTATGTTTTCGTTCTTTATTTTTAATAGATTTCACTTTGTCATTGTGGTTTGTTGTGTGTAGAATGTTTAGGAAAATAATGAATTTAATGCATTTTGGAATAAGGCTGTAAAATAACAAAATGTGGAAAAAGTGAAGCGCTGTGAATACTTTCCGGACACACTGTATATATATATATATATACATTTGCATTTATATAGATGTATAGATAGCTTGTGTTTTGCCGACAAAGCCACGGCAAAGACGTACAGAGGTTATGCTGCAGGAGGAGGATAGAGACGTCTAGAACAGGTAGCAATATTCTTCCTGCACCCTTAAATGCAGCATTGTGTTAATGCATACGTGGACACAATCACATGTTTAATGACTCATACTGTCCACTCTCCACTCAGTTCAGTGGGAGCTACGCTTTAAGGGGACCAAATGCACGTGCCCAGGCCCTCAAGGCCACATGGACATGTGACTGTAACATGAGCTTCAAAGGAGCTCTTAAAGAATCCACTTTATTCAGGTGCCCGACAACATCGCTTAATGTATTCTTCAAGAACAAGTTTCCCCAGAACACAGGACAGTTTCCTGATAGGGGCTTAGAATTAAACATGATCCTTGAAAGTGTTCCATTGAGCGGCTTGAACAGAAGACAGATTCATTCAGCGTGCTCTCGGATGCCTTTGACCTTTGTGGTACGGTCTCCTTTTATCTCTGCAAACCGCGGGCCTTCACAATATGTCTTTCACGCCACCCTAGGCTCTCTACACCTTATCAGTCGGAGCACAGAATAATGGTGCAAAAGGCTCTCTGTTTAAGATTGATAAAGGCGGGGAGACAGCTTTCCCCATCAACACTCGGGGCTTATCTGCGCCGCTCGTCTCGAGAGGTGGTTGGGTACAGCTCCGAAGAGCACGTCCGGCCCCAGAGCCATCCCGGCTGTCTGACTGCTCACCAGAGAGGAGACGCATGCAAGAGGCTCAGCCCCGGCTAGGGCGCCGCCCTGATTCATTAGAGGTGTTAATCAGTGAAGGGGCGAGTTCACTTCACACAGTTTGATGGATACATTTTCTGGCTTTTAAGAACATAAAGTGCCTTGATTACTGTTACAATTACTACGTAATGATACTTTCTGCCTTGATTGTAAACAATGGGTTAATGTTCTGTGTTTAAATATGTGCCACTTGTTTCATGAGGTTTCATCATAAAATGAGCAAACAAAGAGATACATAATTGTCATAGGGGGGGTCAAAGGTTCTGGTCAAGTATACGTCATCCAACCTTTCCTCTATTTCCCAAATAATTAAGACACACAGGGCTATATTCATAGGCATGCTAAAGAAGACATATCTGTCATGAACCGGGTATCCTCCTCTTTTCCTTTCCAACCTTTTCTTCACTTACACACACACACACACTTAATTACACCTGCTCATTCATTCCCAGCTGCTTCTCATCTGTCATCCTCTCTTCCCCTCACCTGTTCCTACCTTCTACAATTAGACTCTCCATTTCTTGCCTGCCTTTTCCCCTTGTTCTCTGCCAGAATATTGACTATGCACCCGACGTACCTGTACCTGCTGTCTCGTCTGCCCTGCCCTGCCCTGCCCTGCCCTGCCTTGTCCTGGTTTGTGTTGTCTGAGTCCAAACCTCTGTTCCACCCAGCCTCCCGTTTGATGTGGGCGGCCTGCTGTCTGGAGTGCTCTTCCCTCGGCCTGGAGCTCGCTCCCTTCACTCTCCGGGATTCCCCGTCGCCGGCCAGGCGCCCGCACCTCTTCTGTTAAGCCTATAGTGCCATTTTGTTTGTGAGACCACCTTGTGGCTACTTTAGTTCCTTTTTGCCTTGGACATTCTAAGTTGATTAAAACAGACTTTACCCGCCATTGCGTTTGGGTACTCTCTCCTCCACACACACAACAATATAATGCATATTTTAAGACTTATACTTCTACACGTTCACATGCTTTGAAAAATAATATTTTTCTGGTATTAGTCCGTATGAATATCCCTGTATTCACCTTCTGTCTGAAACTTTGTTTTAGCGCCTCCTCCAAACCAGACCAATCTTTGTGCGAATCCAGCGTTATATTGGCTGTTTTAAAATGATTTGCGCAAACCAAGAGCTTTTTCTCAATTTTTGCTGCAACATGGCTTTCATATATGAAATTAATCCATTTTGTTCTTGTGCCTTCTTGTGCATCATAAAAAACGAACGTACAAGGGTTATTTCAGTGTTTGAGGGTTGGTAGTCATGCCAGGAAGCCACATTACCACGTAGAGGCACTATCAGAGTGGAATTTTCATAATATGTAGCCTTTGAACTTAAAAGAGCTCAAGGAAAAACACGATCAGGTCACGGACTTTATCATTTTGCATCCAAAAAACCCCACTAAAACATTAAACCACCAGCAGTGATTGACAGCTACGTCAGTAGCTCCTCGACTCTGATTGGTTCCCTCTGGTACAGTGCAAAAGCTACCAGGAGCCCTGAAGCCAGGTAGAGGAACGGAATTTTCATTATAATTACCCAACAATGGCGTTAAGACGACTTATGAGTTACTTTTACTACTTGGATATTTTCTTTTGACACTATTTAATACTGTAGAAATCTGAAGTAGAGCCATTTGCAGGCTTTGTAAGGATTAGTGGGATATTTGGCCTTGCTGGTGTCGGAGCGTCTTCAGGGCGATGCGCCTCTGCAATGACCTCATCTGTTGGTGATGAACAAATAGTCATTTTATCGAGTACATTATGTCCACTCTGTATTTGCAGTTTGTAACAAAATTGTTTAGTAAAGCAGTTGGGGTTTTTATGGGATACAAGAAGCCATGAATTGTGAACCTCAGGTCTAACATTTCACAGAAAGCTTTGGTTAAGCAATCATTAATAAGGTGGGAAATAAATCCAAATTCACTACATATCTCACAGCATTCTTTCATCGAACAGAGGGAAGTTACACATGATTTTTTGGCTGTGTGCCTTTAGATCTTTTTATTTCTCCGTACATGAGCTTAAATATGCCTCAGCCAGCCTGTGTAATGATGCATGGAAACAATGCCTTGAATGCCCGGAATCTGACAAAGTTGACACTAACACAGGTATAAATAACTAGATTATTGTTCTATGCACAATGTTTCATTCACTGAAGAATAGTGTATTTTTATATCATATGAAAAAACACCCCACGCTGTCACAAACTCCACTCCCTAAAGAAATGTTATCAAACGTTAGAGATACATTTTAAGGTTGCATCCAAGATGTCAAACTGATTTGAAGAAAAAGATTTTACGGATCAAAAGTGAACCACCAGCAGTTGATGGAGACTGAAAACAAACGGAAGGAACAACTCTGTTCCTGTATAGCCAGGTCGGTCTGCATTCACCTCTACGTCAATAAAACCGGACTGAACATGAAGAAGACTTTAACGACTGTACGAGTCTATGGAGCAGAACCACATAGTTAGAGGACCTAGTTCGAAGCTGGACGATGCTACGCTATGATTGGCCGGCCTGTATACGAGGGTACTGGACGTAGCAAAGAGTCACATGAATTCACATTTGATTAAACAAGATTTAAAGATTTCATTCCACTGTGCTCACAGTGATAATTCTAACATGCTTTTGTTAGCATTTAGGCTGCAACGCTTATCATTCACCAACATGGATTAGCTTCTTCGCATGCTAAGAGTTGCTAATCAGCAGACATGTTGTACACTGAGGCTGAATGCAATGCTGACAGTATCACCGCTGCTGACACAAATTTTTTGATAGATAATCTAGTTGTAAAAGAAACAAATGCGGTGTTGGTGAATATTTAGCCGGATTTGCCTTTTTATGCGTGATGATGTAGCTAGCTTGGGACAAAAAGGGAGTTAGTGGGAATTTAAATCTCTCTGAAATGACCACTCCAACTGGGTGGCTCAGGAGGTAGAGCGGTAAGAGTCCACTAATCATTTTTTGCTCTTTGAAGGCACAGATCTCAGTGTGTGAATGGCTGAATGTTTACATGTAGGTTACAGTGCTTTATATAGTTGGAAAACTAGAAAAGTGACGAATAAAAGACCCTTTACTAAATTTTCACATAGCACAGTCAGCCTGATAATGCAGAAAATGTTCCCTATTAGTGGGTTAATGCAAAGACGTCCCATATTACTTGTGAAACAGGATTGATTTCACTTTCAAAGAGTTAGAGAAAATCCCATATTTGCCTCCAATAGATTCCATCTCTTATTTCCTTTCCGCTTGTAAAAGAGTGTTTCATGGAGGGGCGAATTGAGGCAGATGGATAATGAGAGTGGCCGGATCCTCGGGCTCTGTCAGTCTGGATCCCTCAGTTGTCAGGACTGCTGTCCTGACTGCTGTCCCGCTGTGTTTGCTGGTGGAGATTAGAGCAAGAAAAGAGCAAATCAGTTTGTTGGAGATCAAACACAGTCATTTCAGGGTACCGACTAGAATTGCTAGCGCCTGTGTACTATGGCTCATATTGAAAGCAGTGAAATTGTGTCTGCTCTGTCTCATCTGCAGTGTAAAATACCATTTATAAAAGGTTAGCAGTGATGCTGCCCTCACAAATCCACATTTTGTTAATTGTATGATTTGTTTTTAGAGCAGAACAGTTTGCCGCCCACACACACAGACAGCAAGGACTTCATAGAAGCATCCTGGTATTTGGCTCGTCCAGGAACTGGTAATGGGAACAGGCAAATGCAGAGGGAATTACACTGAACTCTTTCAGCAAACCGCTGCCAAAGCTTCACCCTGTATGGATGAAGGAGGAGGCTATGAAGTCAACATCTGGATGTCATGCGTACATGAAGGCCATCATGTCTTAATCAAACTCACAGAAAGACCCATGGCGCCTGTGTGAATGTTTATACCTCATTGTTATAACCGTGGGTGTTTTTTCACAGTAATGACAGCTTAATGACAGCTCAAAGAAAGACCAGCTTTTATTCTACAAAAAAAAAACATGAACAATTACAAAGAGAGTGAATTTCTGACGATTCAACCCGGGGAGTAAATTAGCCTTTCAAGGAATTCTAACAGCACTTTGCTACGGCAGGAACTTGATAAAAACAACATATTGTGTGTCTTGAGTGAGTACTTTTCTATATACTTGTCTCACAACGAAATCAGCGGTCGATGTGAGACACGTGGTTTGTGGATCTTAGTCACAATCCACATCCACCTCTTTCAAAAATGTCACAGCGTTAAAATGTTATCCAATCATACATTTGTGTGCAATTGTCATAAATATCACATTCCTTTTTGAGTCATTGGCAAATGGATTTATAACACCAAAATCTAATCCTCAATCAGTTTGCCTCATGAATTCAAGGAACTGATACTTACAGACAGATGGAAACATCATAGGCTGAACTATGTGCAAAGTAAAACGTAAACAAGGTAACATAAGTACCCAAAACCCTTTTCCGAAACCCTCACATGGCTCCTAAAGCTCAGTATGTGGGTTGGGTGTTAGGGTTACATCCAGTTGTGAGGAGTCAGGATCTTACACTGGGAGAATGTCAAGTGTTTTTGACATATATGTAAAGAGTTTCAGGAGCCTTACGTACGCGCACGACGAGTTTCAATGCTCATCTTATGCTCAGCTAATACCATCAAGCCGGAGCCGGACCTTGGTTCTGCGCTGACACAGCACTGCAGGGTAAGTCTGTCTGTGCGGCGCTACAATGCGACTCACTCGTCACGGGCCGCACCCGAGGAAGGTCCACGTGAGCCGGCCCCGCGGCTCAGAGAGGACTTATGGATCCTGCTCCTGTGTTCACTCTCTTCAGGCAGGAGGCTCTCTCAGGCGCACCGCTTTCCCATCGTGTCCTCCGTCTGGGCGGCGCGCTTTAAGACACGCTGCCGGTGTTATGCATTCAAATGTGATTCAGTCTCACACTCCGCGTACATAACAGGCCTCGTGAACGATAATTAAGCACTCAGTTCCTTGAAGCTGAATTACTGGTTGTGTGCCCCCTCACTGAAGTCATGCAAGAAAACCAAATGAGTCAGTAATTAATCTAATGAATGCATACAAGTGAGTAAGCAGCCACAGAAAGTAATTCGCCATTAGTTTTAATGATGATCCAAATATAGCAATTACTAACTAACGGAAGAGTAATTGCAAAGTGAAATTAATCTTATTCCCCCCTGAGCTGGTGGTTCAGGTCGTTGGTTGTGTTCGACGGGTGGATGCTCACCGAGCTGGAGATTGGTGTTCTCTCACAGAGCACACACCACATGTGTCTGAATAGAATGTAGAAGGGTTTAACGGCTCCTGTTGCACCCAGAACCTTTTTCTATTTCTCATCTCAATGTTTATGAATTGTGCCTGGCCCTCCCGTTATCCGTCATGCGTGGAACGTACATATTCCACTGTAGCTCTGACACAGAGCACTCTGAGGTGTTATTGTATGAGCTGCCTGATTACACAGCGATGAAGTGGAAAGCAGACGAGATGCCTCTGCATTCATCACACTTTTCCTGATGATGTCATAGTGCTCACAGGAATAAGCGTTATTGGAGGTACATAGCTGGTGTTTATTGGTATCCCTCCTCTGTTTATCAATTACAAACAGGATAGTCCTTTCAAATTCAAATCTTTAAGACCGGTAGAAACTAAAAAGGTTAGGGTTATTTTGATTATTTATTTCCACAACTTGCTAAGACACAATACATGATCCTTGATTTTAGAGTGGATGCAGAAATGATGAAAATATGAATGCGATTATGAGCATGCATGGTGTGGTGGTGCGTGTCTGCCTCTTGTGGCCAATACGAGCATTACGACAAACACTGCCAGAACCATTACTGTATTTTGCAAATGCAAGTTGTTTTTTACAAAAGATTATCTTAAAGAAAGAAATTCCCCTATTTAAGTCTTTTTTTTAACAGATAACAATGGAGAAAAGACTTAATAGAAGAACTAAATAAAATCTAAATGAAACACCAGACGGTATTTTTTAACTTTCACTTTCTAAACGCATAATAGATATTTATGTTGGAATAGAAGTTTGCTAAATGTTCTGCAACTTATATAAAAAGACGGTTTGGTATAAAAACGGTTCAGTTCTAAGCACAATGTGTCAAAAAGCATGGATCTCTAAGTATCAGTACCCCTTATTTGCAATACCTGTACTCATTTATTTGATGTCTTTGTAACAGAAATATTGTGCACATGGTGCAACTTGGGGCAGGTTGATTGACGGCGCTATAAAAGGTGGAGGACATTGACTGTTGGGGGGAAAATGGTGGAATCTCCGTGTAGCTGAGGGCACGGGTTAGATGAGGTTATGTGGAGTTGATTCAGTTAATGAATTCGATTTTGTTTGTTTGTTTATCTGTTTAATGAGACGTGTATCAGGAACCTTCCTTTTTTTTACAAATAAAGAAAACATATTTTTTACCTGGACCAAGTCTCGCTTGCCTGCCACCTAATTCCAGGATTCCCTCGGCTGTGACATCCTGACAGTTTCTATTTGGTCATAGGATTTATTAGTTTTTCCCTTCAAAAAGCTAAAAAATGTTTAAAATATAAATAGTTTTACAGGCTCTATTTTGATGGAAGATGCTTTCTATTTAACAAGCTTTCATCAAATATTAAAGTCAAATTCATATAATTTTGGAACAGGAGGTATGCTATAGGGATTATGCTATCGTGTTTGCTCTAGTTTCTTACATGTATTACGTGATTTATTTTATTTGTAGAACTAAGACGTCACTGGGGATCATCAAGTATTGACGTAATTATTGCACAATTTAGTGCAGTATGATTTATTGTTTGGGCTAATGTATCTTTAATCTCCCTGTAAAATTGATGACTTCATTCAATTCTAAGGAGGCATCGGTCCCCTACTAAGTAAACTTCACATTCTTTCTATATATAAAATACTCACCAAATATGTGGCTTATTGAAATGATATATCCTCTTCCATCTTGCATCTTTTGGGAGCTACTTGCTCAAAACAATCTCTCATAAATCAAGATAGCTTGCACATCTTTATCTTCCTTTCTACATATCAAGTGTCCCTCCGATCTGGAATGAAGATAAATACACATAATCTAGAGCACGTTATATTTGAATTTACCTGTATATTAAAACTAATTTCTCACTACGTTTATTCCTTAATAAGAAACCAATTTAGGTTCATCATGTCACAGTTAGGCTGTCTTTTTTCCACCAGCTGCATTCATGACTGCCGACCATATTCCCCACGGTATACGTTTTTTCTACTCAAAGCTTCAATTATGCAGTCGTAAAAAGGCATTTCAGTCCCTCTTACATCCCCTCCCTCTCTCTGATTCCTCCTTGAATACAGGGAAAGGACATGTGAGGACAGGGACAGGGACAATACAGGGCTTCTCATCAAAGTGTAGGATTGCGAGGTGTTACCCATTATAATATCAAGCAGATTAAACCCACATCCTCACTTCTCAGTGGCCTTCATCATCATCATCATCGCACACACCGGCCACGAGGAGGAACACTTCTCCAGAAGGAGAGAGCTGGGGGGGGGGGGGGTCAGAGGGGGGGAGCACTGTGTGCGAAGGCAAATTACGCAGTTGGATGACCATATTAGAGTACGGCTGGCTTCAGCAGATGGGAGAGGCCTTTATGAGACGGATAATGGCTGTGGCAGCGCACTAAAAGACCCACAGAAAGGAGTCGCGTTGCTGCGTCACATGACTCCTGATGGAGCAATACGTGTCGGTTGGGTGCTATTCAGACTTTAATAACATTTCTATCTCCTGTTGCTCATGCTTCAGGGATACTAGTGCACACAGACACGGTGTGATATTCATCATCACCACAAGATGACTTTGGGACTATTTCAGCGACCTCGCGACCTTCCCCTAGTGCCACCATGCAACACGTCCTTACTACCAGATCAGTGGATTTCCTCTTCACATTTGGACCAGTCCGAGATAACGCGTCCTTTTCCACTCAATAAAGAAGAGAGACATCAAAATAATAATTACCAACCTCTTTTTTTGGTTTACTTTATCGGAACTACTTGAATAGGATAATGCAACAACGTAGGTCTTGTAAAAATAATTCCTTCCTAAAATAAGTCAAGAAAGACTTCATTTCCCACAAGAAACCAACAACGGTCCCCTGGGTGAAAGTCCTCACTCCTTGTTGTACTCCAGCGGGTAAAGGGGGCCTCTATGCATTGGTTTCAGATAACAGAGGGAAGTGATTAAGGATCCACATTGGACACGAGGGGTTCAAACATTTTTGTCCCAATTGCCTGAAGATGACTCCTAATCGTTCGTTGATCCTTTTGAGCTTTTTTCTAGCCAACAGACGGAGACAGGCGAAAAGTTACAATATTTATATGATAATAATTAGTTGCGTAGCTTTACCTCCTCCTCGAGCCAAAGACTTTCAACAAAATATGCCTGATTACACCAGCATGCTCCCCGTCTCCTTTCTGTCACTTCCTTTAGGAAAATGTAGTCTTTTAATTCACTTTGTATGAAGCTCCTATTCGTGTGTTTTTCCCATGTATCCATAATGTACTGTGGCATTATTAAAGCCTTTGGGGAAGTTATTTTGTTTGTCTTGTTCCCCTTTTCTTCTCAGGAAAGCTTCAGGTGGTAGCAATTCCAAACCGGAACCAATCAGGAGGGAAATCCAGGTACTACTTTCAAAGAAAATAAATAATATATATTTGATCTTCTACAAAGTCAAAAAATTGTGCAAAGTGTTGTGACAGAATTAAGGGTTGAGATCCCTTCTTTTCCGCTGATCATCGCAATCCCTTTCACAAAGCTAGCTAACGACAGTAGATAGCTGATACCACTGAACACATTCTTTGTCAACATCATTATATCGAGATAACTCGAGAAGAAGCGCCCCCCCCCGAAGGAGCCGGTCTGAAACCCGATCCAAAGCCGCTCTCCTTCACTTTGACACGCAGCTCCAGAGCAGCGGCGTCGCCGAGCCGGGTGCCAAAGGCTTCCACAGCTTGAGGACGCGAGTGCAAATGTCAGCCCACCTCTGATCATCTCTCAATCAAACGCATCTTGATTCCATTCGTGTCTAAAAACAGGCCCCGGCATGAATACCAAAAAAAGCAGCTGCTAATGTAGTCACAGAAGGTTCAGACCATAAAACCGCGGGATGTGCAAATCAGGAAATCAAAATTGCGTTTGATTTAAATGAATGTGCTTGTATTACACGTTATATGACTTTTAAATAGCCCTGATGTGCAGAACTGTGCTGATTTATTTAGTTCGGAGGAGGGTGGATGCCGTGCCGGAGGAGAGTTATGTCGGTGTGAAATACAGATTTGTAGGACAGACAGGACTTCAAAGCGAGCAGAGCTGCGGCACCTCGAGTCATATTTAAATGAATAACTCCCCAGTCACGGTATCCAATCGGGACAGCAGCTCTCCTCTGCCAGGTCGGAGCACTGAGGACAGCTGACTCAGTGAGGAGTATTTTAAGTTGATGGCAGTGGCATGCATGTCTTGAGGCCCCCCCCGAGACACTTTTAGCCGGTATTCAAGTACAGCCTCCACAGCCTGGGCTCTTTAAAAGGAGATTAATGATGATTTGCGGGTTCTGAAACACACTTCATCCCAACAGAAGCTACAAAAAGCCACAAAGAATTACCAACAACTCCACAGAGCTCATCAACGCACATCTTCACTGTTTTGTTTCAGCAGAAGGCTGTTTACAGAGAAAATGCACCAGACGGACCTTCACAGAGACAGGCAGGCAGACAGACGGAAAAACAACACACCGACGGACAGATCTGCATCCGTTTACAATCCGTTAGAGGTTTCAGTGACTCTACAGTGTGCTTCTGTATTAGTCATGTGACGTATTTAATGGCTTTCTCCCATACATTTCATCATGAAATATCTCCAGTGCAATTTTAAAGTTTAGGCCTGAGGATGGAAGCTCACGAAGGACCTACATTTGAAGGGGTTAATCCCCTGGAAAGCTTTGGTGAGATCAGCAAATTGACTTCCATGACAGTCTGCTAATTTGGTTATTATCTTCCTTTTTGTATTTCCAAGTGAGATGACCGATACAGGGATACAAAAACATCAGGGCTCACCCATTAGAGCGCGGATGTGTCCACAAAAGTCCTTGGAAATGTACATTATGTTGGCATTCAGCTTGTGTGGTTTGATGTGATGTGGGCTGGTTGAAAGGTCAAAGGGTCACCATGCACCATATCACTGTCTGTGGACTCGATTTTGTGGCAGTTTCATGGCTGGCTGCTTCTTTTTTAAATGTGTTTCACCAGTGTTGGTAACCTTTTTGATTTGCCCATTTTAGTAACAAGGATGTGTGTCAAAATGATTGTTCATGGCATTTGGAGTGTCCTTTGGGACTAGCTTTCATTCCAAGTGTATTCTCAATAAAAACATATTGTTAGTGAATTTCGCAGATATTATGGCATTGAATAAACGCTTTATTTCTCTATATATTACGTGTTATCCGTGGGTGGCTGAGTGAATCAGACCGGTCTTTATCGCCGCACCCTTCCTCGTACATTATTGGTTAATGTCCCGGGACAGCTTCGCCTTCATTGGCAGCATATTGTCAACATGAAGCCGCTGTCTCCCGTCAGTGTCAAGATACGTGGATGCAGCTAAAAATACCGGAAGTTAAATCATTTGAAACAAAACATTGTTTTTAAACTGCTTCGGTTCCGTTGTTATAACAAAATCCTTGTTCACTTTTTGTATAGAACATATTAATTATCAAAGAAAACATTGGCAGTCTATCGGGGACTGTGATTTACTCAGTGAGCGCCCGCTTTCTGCTCCGTGTCTTTTACTTTGAAAGTCAAAACAGGAAACTATTTGGACACAGATACTGAATCGCTTCCTGGTTGATGTGGACATAGAAGAACTACTGGGTGAGGTCTGTTGTGGCAGTTGGGTAGCGTTTCATCACCAAGGAAAGCAGTGAACTTGAACCTGCAAGCCCCGGGTTCCGTCAACTTAATTCGGTGTTAAACTCTGTTATTCGGGAGCTTCCCGTCCGTCGCCCCGGTGCTGCGGTGAATCTTCGTGTAGCTCCCTGCGGCTTGTTAGCCGCTGTTCGTCGGTGAGGCTGCACGCCCGGGCAAGTGAACCTGTCACCAGCCTCTTTTGTCTCACCCATATCGCTGGCTTCTCCCCCTTTTGGCCGTTAATCAACCCCTTTTCCTACGTATTCTGCTCACTTCTCCGTTGTGGACATCGTCCCGGTCCGACGCCGAGCAGCCCCGCCACCGCTAGACAAAGAAGATGCACTGACCGGATGCAGCAATGTGTGATATGACCTCCGCGCGCGCCCCGCTGGAAAGTTCGGAACCCAATTAACGTCAGCTCGTCCCCGACAGTGAGACATGGCGGCCTCCAAAGCTAAAGTCGGAGTCAACAGTGAGACCAACTCTCTGAAAGAAAGCAAAGGCAACGCCAGCTGTTCGGCCGGAGAAGCGGCACCGACCAACCGGATGTACGGCCTGGATGACCTGGAGACCATCGCCACGGTCGGTGAGTTCAGGGACACGCCGCTCACACGGAATCCCCAGTGCTGGACTGCTGTCTGCTGTGGCTGCTGTGTGACATTCAGAGGTTCCTTGCATATCGAAATGCATTTTGTGTTGTGTTGGTTATTAAACCGCTATACTTTAGTAATGTGGTTTAATAACTGTAGACCACCAGTGCAAATAATGATGATATTCATTACAGACTCTTCTGCAGAGCAATTTCTTCCCGAAATATCCGAAATATTAATAGTTGATCAGCTTGAACCAATTGATTATCTTTCTATTTTTGCTTATAAAATGACATTGAATCAATCCATGAGTGGTTCTAGACAATAATGTATTAACCTTTTAATTGTTGTATTTATTGGACCATTCATTATTTCATCCTTTAAACCTCTATTTCCTAAAAGTCAGAGATCACAAAAGTTTGTGGTTTGATTTCTGTATTTCATTGATGCAACGTTATTGCGTCGAAACTTTAAATGCTGCACATTTAATGAAATGATAAATTCTCAGATTTAACGTGGATTACAATAAATGAGGTTATGCATAATTAAATTAGATTTATACCTACATGCTCGCAAACCAGGTCCAATCATATGGATTCAAACCTACATATTCTTCTTCATTTATGGATATTGAGATAAATGTGTCGGCTCCTTTTGTGGAAAAGTGCATTTCTAGTTAACTTTTTTATATTTGAACTCTATATCTATTATAGCGAGTCTATTCTAGCATGTGGTAGCACTTTAACATGGTCATCACATTGTCACTATTCTTAACCGTTCACAATCGATTACAAGCGGCAATCACATTAATTGTATATTGTGACTAAGTCCGGGATAATACCCGAAGAGGTCCATTGTCAGGCATTGATGGAAGCCTCTGAGGAATCTATTAATGCCCCATAATGGACTTCTCAAAGAGTATTATCCTGCTCACAGCGCGGTCGCTTGCCAACGGGACAAAAAGGAAGACACCACAATTGATATTATGTGTCTTTTAACCAGATTCTCTCCTGTTTGTCATGAAGCCAACGTCTGTCAGTGTACCGAAGGGAGAGTCCAAACGTTTAAGTGGGAGTCAAACATCTGCAGATCCAAGCCACACAATGTCCCAACGCTGCGTGTTTGTTTGGGTTCATGGCGGATCAGTCATCCCCGTTGGTGCTCAGAGGAGCTCACGTGGCCGTCTTCAGGCTGCAACGCGCCCTTTCTGGGAAGCCAGTCGCCACCGGCTGGAAAAGTCCAAACGGAGAGACGTTGGAGTCACACCTACTGCACGTCACGGGTTTATTCAAGAGCCTCTCCCTTGAGCTCGCTGTGCCAAAACATTAACCGTCATCTCTCCCAAGAGGACGGCGTGTATGTGAGAGCGCAGGTAATAAAAAAGGCCCCCACCTACATACCAACAGGGTGAAGCAACAACACGCAGAGAGCGTTTGGCTCACCACCTGCATACAGAAGCATCGGATGGGCCAGCAGCATCGCGTCTGGCTGCTCCTCCTGGGTCCCGTGGGGACACAGGAAGTTACTCTGTAAAGGGGCACCATCTCCTTCTCGTGAGCCCATCGCAGCAGACTAAGGGGGGGGCGGGGCTTGCAGAGACAGGCGGTAAAGCAAAGTTGTCTGTTTACAAACAGACAGTCTGAGCAAAACGAATGCCCCCCCTTTTCACATTCTAGTGTTCAACATGTTCCAGTAGTAAGATCGATGGCCAACCGGATGATGTGATATTTGACAATATGAACGTAGCAAAGCAGCGTCTTCAGTGCCACAATGATTTCTTCACGCTGCCTGTTTCCTGGAGACGTCTGGCTCAGCCTCATATACACAAAGCTACACGCGAGCAGCAGAGCCCCAGCTTAAAGGGGGGATGGGGGGTTTAGGGGGGGGCGGCGGCGGTGAGTGGCGCTCATCCCGCGCTGCTGGGAGAAAGCTCCAAGCTTATGAGCCGCCTGCAAAAAATCCAATTTGCCAAGCTATTTTGTCTGATGAGCGGGATTTCCTGCCTAGAACAAATGAGCTAAAGCTCTTCATCTGCCTGCTGTTTGATTGTCATTGGAATCATGAGGCTGTTGTGCTGTTGTGGCCTCCTCGGGAGGCGCGAAAGACACGACGCAAAAAAACAAACGTCCGATGTCTTGCAAAATCCAATCAGCGTTGAGATGCTGCGCCCGTCACCACCGCCGTCCTGCTGCCAGCGTGAATATACGCTATGAAGCTGTCACTCATCGGAGACAGATTGAACAATTGAACGCCTGTAAGTTAGTTGGTGTCCAAGCGAGAGACTCGGGCGCGGACCCGACCCGACAGGTCATCAAACTGGCTGCTGGTCAGCCCGAAGTAGCTCTGGGAGCGGCTGTCATCCGGACGCACTTCCTGGAGGAGTCGGTGAAATTCACCGTTCACCCAAAATGAGCACATGATTGTTATGCAGAGAGGGAAGGTCGTCGGACAGAGAGCTCAGCTCCTCCACTCTCATCTTCAGAAGCCATGGCTTGTTCTCCCTCCCACTTCTTGAGGTTCAGTTCTTCAGACTCCACTTTGAGGACATTTTCATGCCTTGAACTCGATCAGAGGAAAGAGCCTCAGTGCACATCAAAAGCAGGGATTATCTGACACACACACACACACACACACACACACATCTCTACGCCAGGCGTTTCCTAGAAGCCCAGTCCACACCGTGGTTGGCCAGGTATGAAAGCAGTCACGGCTTCACTCTCTTAATGTTCTCATTCAACGGTCACAATGCTGGTTGAGTCCACGTTTCCTAAAGGTTTGCTATTGGAACGTTTATTTAAGTTAGTGTTTTCATAAATAGATGATTTACGCATTGTAGGAGAAGGCAGGCGATTAAATGAGCAGGGAGTCATCTGAAGCGCTGAGAAATACGTTACGGTGGATATTGACGCCTTCTAGCTGAGGATCCGGATAATGCTTTATTTTATTGATAAATGCAGGAGGTGGTGTCTTCATTCTCAGAAAAAAGGAGTCATGTGACAACTTACCACGACGTGTTCAAATTTAATCTGGTAAAATGTGGTTTTGTTCAGCAATTTGATTAAATCCAGTTGTTTGAACGAGACGTCTCCGTAGCACTAAAAACCAAAATGTTATAAAACAGCCGCAGAAGTAACGGAAGGTAGCTAAGAGTTAAGTGGTAAAGCTGCCAGGAGGCCACAGGGTGTTCCAAAGAGGTCGTAGTTCACGCAGGTACGATCATGTGACGGCCACGGAGCGCCGCTGTGTCCGCGTCGCTATGGAAACAGCAATGCACACAAAGGCTCTTTGTTAGCAGTACGAACGAGACAGACGGCATTTCATGGGGCGATGCTGCGACATGCCATGACATCATGCGCTGTCATCAGCACCACGGGAGGGAAAAAGCAGCACGCATCTCGGGGTCTGTCTCCTGTCCGTCCACCCGCTGGGACCAGGGTCCTCTCCAGCAGGGTAACTCAGCAGGCCTATTTAGTAGGAAGAAATACTGGCAGTCATGATAGAGGCCCCATAGTAAAGGGTTTCTCATTGCAACAGATATGAAAACCTCCCAGGTGCACCATGGGATGTTGGTTTGAATTCGCTTTGTTTGAATTCTGTCCAGCCTTCCTTGTGAAGATTGAATGTGTTTACTTAAAATAAAAATAGGGAGATTTACCGGGATACCGTCCCAAAATACAGGGATAGGAGTTTTTAAGCCAGTGAAATTATGATCACATGATTTAATTCTGAACATTGATTTGCTCAATGTGTTTGCACGATGCTGCCACTGAACACCGGTCATTTATCATCACGCTGGCCTCACCACAAAACATATTCCTCTAAATAACCAAAGAAGCAAAGCCGAATCCCCAATGAGCTCCAATACCTATAATGCTGTTAGTAAGGATCATCTTTAATACTGATTAGTCGCTCATCATTTTACTGCCACAGTGAGACATTCGGTTCAATACACCACTCACAAGCTTAAATTTGAAAAATGACTACAGCGATGAATGGATTATTAGGAAGGTTTCCTTTTGACAAAACAATAGACCAATGCGTTGCGCCCCAACAGCCGGGCCGCCGCTTGTATCACACAGAAAAGAACTATTCCAAAAGCCTGTGTCATTCCATTCACATCAGAGCACCACGAAGGATTCAGAAAGGGGAAACACTGAGTGACGAGTTTGTCACTGCTGACAGGAAGTTATTTACGTTAGTTACTTTTCCAGTCTTCTGGCCAAAGTGCTGCAACACTACACGCCATCTGTCAGGATGTGCTGTCTACTGTGTGTTTGAAGCAGGGCGATTACCTCAAGTGTACTAGGGCACAACACCCAAACATGATTAATACACAAAGCATGGCAGCTCAGCGCTTATTTGTAACCCCCCCCCCTCTCCCGCCAGGCACAGGGACCTTTGGCCGAGTGTTCCTGGTGAAGGACAAGAAGAGCAGGGCTTTCTACGCCCTGAAGCAGATGAAGATCACCGACGTGATCCGGCTGAAGCAGGAGCAGCACGTCCACAACGAGAAGGAGGTGCTGTCTGAGGTCAACCACCCCTTCCTCATCCGACTGTGAGTCCGCCCCCCCTCCCCAAACACACACACAAACACACCCGGGGGCAGAACTCGCGGGCCGCCGGCTACTGGAAAAGGTCAAAGTTCAGGGACATGTGCATTTGTCTCTGACGCATTGATTCAGATGAGAAATTCGGGTCTGCTGAAAGACACAACTCTTCATTCAAGCTGCACTTAAAATAGAACCAAGTGTTTGTTTGGATATCATAAGACAGCAGTTCTCAATCTTTTTTTAGTGATCTACTCAAAATATTTCTTTCATTCAAGTACCCCTTAAGCAGTGCAAAGCATTTTGGTTGAAAAAGATGTAATACACAGCGCTGTCCCATCAGTGTCTCTCTTCTTCCACTACTCCTTTGTTTGATCTGGCAAGGCAGCAATGATTGACAGGTGATGACAGGGGAGGGGGGGGAGGGGGGGGAGGGGGGGGGGGGGGGGGGGTGGTGCGCCTATAATAATGCAATTGAATAGCCTTTGAGAACCACTGTCATAAACTGTAGATTATATGAGCTGCATGACAACGAGAGCCAAGGTCACTGCTCTTCCTGCAGACTCGTGAAAACATTTCCCTTCTATGTCAAAGCTCCGCTCTCAGCTCAACTATTGTTCACTTGTGGGTCTCTTCTTGGTAACTGAAGAGAGGGAAAGGCATAGCCTTAGCTTAGCATAAAGACTAAAGCAGCTAAGAGGTGTTAGTTGTGGTTGTGGCTGTTTTCTCCTCAGGTTTATCAGGCACATAAATATTTCCCTGGGATCCGCTGAGGGCTTCGTTGCTGCTGTTCTACGGAGCTCCGCGTCAGTTAACGCAATGCATCAAAATCACTGCGGTTAATCATTCACGTATCAGACTGTGGGAAACGTGATGTCAACAAACGGCTGTTTTAAGGGTTCAAACTCAGAAAAGGAATGAATTTTGATTAGTAGCGTCCTGATCGAATGATGTTCAAATAGTTAACTCAGTAAAAGTGGGAAATAATAAAGATATACAGTCTAATTGCAGACGTAGCGTCTTCCCAGCCAGGGCCTTTGGAGAAGAGAAACTAGGCTGCAAATATGTGTTATGTCACTGTCGGCTACAACGACACTCATAAATATCCTGCTCAACCTCACTCATCACTCCTTCTCATCGAGAATCTGTCTTTTTTTTTTTTTCTCCCGACTTTTTCCTAGTCCAGGCTCCTTCTCCCCGTCACTTTTACGTCATCGGGCCCAAGGAAAGACCCGCTAGCTAGCGACTTTGTACTGTTAGCTCAGAGCGGGCTGCTCAGGCGCTGCCATCACAGCCGTGGAGAGGCAATCAAAAGACTCTCGATCGGGTATAATCCCCTATTGAAGTGAGGCACAAGATTTAAACCATTTCTTTTTTCATGATCACGTGAAGTATTCACTTTTTGTTGACTGCCTCAGTTGATCCGTAATGAATTCACTCCCGGAATTTCCATAATACGATAGATTCTCTCCGCTGATACAAATCCACTGTAATGTGGAGACTTAAAGAGCTATGAATAACAATTCTCCTCCAGTTTCACTGTGAACATCAAATATCCTTCAATGGAGTCTTCTTTTGAGTTGGTGTTTTCCACAAAAAACATTGTAGGTGTGAAATAAATAAGCCGATGCTGCCTGATTATGTATTGACTCGTGAAGTTAAATATACCCAAGTCAGTATATTGTTGGAGCACAACACACATGATGTGATGTCAGGTCCTCCCAGTTATGAGTAAAGACTGCCACGCACATTATGAGAGGAGCTTTTTCAGTGTTTATGGGAGTTATGGTAATACATCAAATTGTAACACATTAAAGGACCATCAAACATTCCCGATGTATTATTCTAAACACTTTATTTTTATCAGCATTATGCCACAGTCTCAAGGCTCATCAAAGTCTTCATCTTCATCCTCAGTGGACTGCAACAAGTACTATCTTAGGATACATCTTCTCTCACACAGAAATGAAACCTACTTCAGAGAACAACATGATTGTTTCAGTACAGAGCGCCGCGTTGGATTTCTAAGTGCACTTTATTTAAATGACATCAGCGGACAGGAAGTAAACACTGACTCAAGCGGTTGCTTAGCAATGCGATTCCGCCATTATATTCAGGACAAAAAATGTTTCTATCTTTGTATATGCAAGCATGTGAAGCTGTTCTGGTAGACGATAAGAGTATGGACTTGAAGATCAGCATGACACATCCCATTTGAAATGAGGAGACGAGAACGTATCGGACCCGAGCGCTCGGGCCCGCTCCGTCTTTGGTGACAGCGTTTATTCCTCTGAAGGGCACTTCCAGCTGCAATGGCTGCGGAGATGGATGCTGCCTCTTATTCGATCCGATTTGACATCAACTCATTCAAGAATTCATATTCAAGAAGTGTTCCCTGCTCCCTTCTCAGGTTCTGGACCCACCACGACGAGCGCTTCCTCTACATGCTGATGGACTACGTGGCGGGCGGCGAGCTGTTTAGCTTCCTGCGCAGCCGTGGGCGCTTCAGCAACGCCACGGGCCTCTTCTACACCTCGGAGATCGTGTGCGCCATCGAGTACCTGCACTCCAGGGAAGTGGTGTACCGGGACCTCAAGCCCGAAAACATCCTGCTGGACAGCGAAGGACACATCCGCCTGACCGACTTTGGCTTCGCTAAGAAGCTCTCCGACAGGTGAGGGGGGGGGGGGGCAGCGTCCAATCCCAATCCGTCCCAAACCGCCACCATGGCAGATTGATTGTGAAGAGAAGACAGAGGGACACGGGAATGTGTGGATGAACGGTCCAAACCCTAAGGTTCAAGGAATGTTCCGCCCAGACAGGTCACTCCAAGTCTGAGGAGAGGGGGGGGAAACGAAGGAGTCAACATTAGCCATTTAATTAGAGTCTGAGTGATTGGGCCCAACAACTGGTTGATAATTGAACGAGCAGCATTCAGACAATGATTGAAAGGAGGACATTAACTTCAGGCAGCTCAGTCTTGCGAGATCCAACCACTAACGTTTTTTAAACACTTTTAATAATGCTATGAAGCCGAAGTGTTCACTTCTGGTCCCGAAAGGGGCCGTAGTGAAACTCAAACGGGAATCTGGCTTTCAGTGCAGGCTAAAAGAACGACCGAGCCGGCTGAAGTCCAAATGTGGGGATTTGTTTGGAGATGCCGTGACCGATTCAGAGTAAGGAGCACTACATCGGACCGCCTGCCTTAGTCCATGAAGATGTAACCCTGTGAAGAATTTTTCCCGCTTTTGAATCATTGAGGTCAGTGAAGATTCACCCCGACAATGAATCCAGAAGTTGATGGTCTGTAGATGTTTTTGCTTCCAGCTTCCCAGATGTGAGAACATTCTGCTTTGGGCGTTTCATACCGAATCTAAAGGGATTAAAAGGCAGCCTGCACATTTTCCTCAAATGAAATGATAATTAAATTAGAAGCGAGTGCTGAACCCCCCCTGGTCAGACGTTATTCTGCTCTCCTCTGCCGTAACCCTAACCTTTGAAGAGATAATCTACATTCATGTCATTTAAACAAAGTAAGAGGATTCTAAAGTGACGTCTTTTTGTCATTGAGACAGACTTCTTGTCCCGCTTTAGAGATTAAAGTCAGGACATACGTTCGTTAAACAGAAGAGTACGAGGAAGATGGAACAAAATGTGCATTTAATCTTTATTATGCTCAGTTATCGTGGCAGCGCTGTGTTCAGGCTCGAATCGGGGGCCGTCTACGTCAAAGAGACACCGGCATGTACGGTCATGTGTCATGAGACACAGATGTGCACGCACACAGAGGCTCAGTCACACATCCACCCCAGCATCTCCTGGCAGAGATAATACATTTTAAATATTGCAACAATATTGCATTATTTACAGAAATATTTAACAGCCCTGAGATTAATCGGAGGGCTCTCAGGTTTAAAAAAGAAAGAAAAAGGATTAAAGAAAATGTTTGTTCCGCTACCCAAAATATGCATTCATATATTTATAGAATATTATATGCATTTGCCTTGTTGTTTTTTCTGGTGAAATTGGTTTTGAACTGTAACACAATGGAAGGTGAACGAATGCTGACAGATTCAAAGCGATATTTTGGGATTAGTCATAGAACAGAAATGTGTCAGGTGGAACGATATGATCAACGTCATATCCCGGTCTGAGATGAAGATGTCTAAGATGTCCATCTCCTGAAGGTCCAGACTAATGAGTCTGTGACAACTCCACGCCGCCGACTCCGCTGACCTGCTACACGGCTCACTGTCACCTGATCGCCTCCCTTCCCACACGTGCCGAGACTAACGTGATGCGAGGAGACAGAGCTGTTGGAGAGCAGGAGAGGGAGAGCTAGCAGGGCGAGGAGCAGGAGGAGGGGACGGTCTCGCTCAGAGAGTTAGAAATTGCTTTGACTCCCAGTTCACCAGGTTTGGGTCCAGTGAGCTCCTCTTCTCGTTTGGCGCCCCCTTCTCATCAGTATTGGCCCATTAGCGCTCCACGTGATTCACATTGTGAATTGTTGATGCAGACATTGAACTGCTCTATAGAAATCCCGCTTTCTTTGGCCACTTGTTGCCTCACGCACCAGTTCATGTTACAAAATATTCAACATTTTTTGGAGGATCCTGAGGCCTCTAGCAGAGCATCGCTCATGTCCTGTGCGTGTTCAGGCTGTCTGCGAATCTGAGGGGAACCTCCCCAGCTCCAAGAAGCCCCCTGCAGTCACACGTCTGACCCCCCCCCCCCCCCCCCCCCCCCCTCACCGCCCAAGAACCAGATGCAGCAATCGGCAGCCTCCCAGCGATGGAAGAGATGCATCCCAGAGTAGCAGAGACGGCTCGACATCAGTGTTTCTCCCCAGCATTGAGCTGCGTTGACCCCGGCTGACATAATGCAGTAAGATTACATTCTCCTCCAGACTGGGGGAGCAAATCAGACGGGGCAGTAGAGACCTCTCTGATGTTCAAGTGACCCACTTATCGAAATGGAGACGGCACAATTGCCTGGATAGGAAGACCAACGGCTCATTGCTACAAACGGCCACAGCGCCCCCTGCTGGTGGACAGCCCCCGGTTCCAATATGGAAGCCGGCTCAAAAGCACGGGGGGGGGGGCACTCTGAGGAGTGGCGACACGCGTCCCCTCTGACGAGAGCAGCCCCTCCTCATCTTCCGCCGGGACTGGCATCATTTCCATACAAATTACCATCGCCATGGCGACCGGCGGTAGGAGGTCATTACCCAGGTGACATGGGTGAGAGACGAGGAAAGGCTGGCGCCAGGCCCAGTGCTCATCATCGGAGGACAAGTGGCTTTTGGGGGGAGGGCAGTGTGCGTGTGTGTCCCGCGCTGTCAATCAGCTGCCCCGGACTTCCTGTCCAAGCGCTGCATACGGTACAGCTGTGTCCACACACCGCGTGGTGCCGCAGACGGTGACCCAGCTAGATGGGACGTACAGGTGTCTGCAGCCAGAGTGTCTGTCCACACAATGAGGGATGTGCAGAGGCATCACTGCTGACCCGTCAAACAGCAGCTGACCGGTTCCACCGCTACGTCCTCCTGCCACTAACAACGGAGGAGCACCTTAAAATAGCCGAGTCATTCGGGGATAATTGCTCTGGTTTCCAGTAGTGTGCTTCCTCTCCTTTAGAGGTCTTGTGGATATAACGCTTGTATTGTGAAAAGCGGAGGCAATAAGAAAAGACGGGCCGACACTCACATTCTATGAATGGATGAACTGATTGGAAGGAGACTCTGCTGCCATTTGATAATCCATCGGTTGTAGTTGCTGCTCCTCACATGTGACAAAGTGCTCGTAGATCGTGAGTCCTGTAAGTTGTTGAAAAGATGAAGTGAGCAAAATCAAAAGATGGATAATAAACACACGGAAGATGTCACATGACACTTTAAACTGTTTATGTCAGTGTGTGTGGTTATGAACCTCAACAAGTGATATAAATGATAACCTCATAACTAAAGTGCTAAATGCTACTAACGGACAACCTCATGAATAAAAACTGTGTGTGTGATCAGGACCTGGACTCTGTGCGGCACCCCCGAGTACCTGGCTCCAGAGGTCATCCAGAGCAAAGGTCACGGCCGGGCGGTGGACTGGTGGGCTCTGGGCATCCTGGTCTTTGAAATGCTGGCCGGGTAAGTCCTGCAGTGTTCAGCCTCCACCACACCTCCACCCTCTGTAAACACCGGGGGGCACTCTCCCCCACCAGAGACACACATCTCAGTCCCTTCAACAGAGAGAAGCACACTTTATACAGGATCACACACACACACAGTTTGTGGGGTGGCTTTTTTGAATTTTGCTGATTCAGTATATAAATATGGACCTAATGATATTTCCGTATGCAGGGCTTCTATTATTAACGTGCATTTTAGTATGTGAGGTTTGATCCAATTGGTGCGGTTCATTGATATTCATAATATATGTATATGTGTGTGTGTGTACAGTATTTCTGTAGACAAGCGGGCTCTCGTTGACCAATGGCAACTAACCCGTATATGTTTACTAAAGGCCACATACTTTGATCAGAACTTACTGCTCTCACCTTTCATCTCCTGTTAAATCCTGGGAACAAAAGCTACCTGACTTTGAATTTATGGAAAGAATGCGACCATCTCCCAGCATTCATTGGGGCGGCCTTTGAAGTGTTGCCATCCGGCAGCATCACCAGGGAGGGGCTCCGTTGTGAGACCCCCCCCCAGACAAAGGGCCCCCTTTATCTTGCAGCGTTGTGTAGCTGTGCCTCAGAGGGTCCTGATCCAAGAATATAGCAGCTGCCTGTGAAAAGGTAATGGTGGTGGCGGGTCATCCACCTCTAGGGGTGAAGTGCAAGTTGAAAAAACATTCACTGAAGGGTCACGGTGCCCCCCCTCCATCCCCCCACACCTCCACCTCCTCCTCCCACTGTAGGGAGGAAGCCAAGAGAGTGAAGTAAAAGATTGCGTCTTCTCTCCGTAATCCTTCCTCTGGGGGCCGGATTCCTCTCTTAATGCGAGCCAATCCTAGAGGGTAGATGAGGGATGCATGTGGCTGTGCGTAACTGACCCCACCCCCCCCCCCCCCTTCCCCGAGACCTGCTCAGGTTGTGGGGGGTCCTCCTGTGGTCCAAGGGTCACTTTCATGTTAATGAAATAAAGAAAGCTGCGTCAATGAATCCCAATTTAATCCCAATTGGGATTCAGTGTGTCTAGTCCTGCACCCAATCATGTAGATTGAGTTCATCTAAATGTAATTAACTCCATTCCCATCTCTCCCTTCTCTGTGTCCCCCGGTCAGTCCTGTGTCCAGCGGGTGTGAGACGGCAGGTCGCCCTCACAGTCCCGTTGTCATGGAGATGAGTGGTTGCGATTTACAGTTCACTCCTGACTGCCTCCTCTTAACAGCTGTGGAAACTTTAAGCATAAATCCCTGAAGAGAGACGGATGTGAACGTCAGAGTAGAGCCCATGTCCCGTGACACGTCGAGCTTCGTCTCTTAGTATGTATGTACGATCCGAGTCCAACCCGATCAGACACGTTAGCAGGAGAGTGAGCCAAATACCAGAAGACTCCATGGATGAATTCTCCCTCCTAACATCTTTTTTAAGATATGTAGTCACGCAAATACCCAACAAACAGCGTGTGGGTCGGCACCCATTAAAGAAAAGGCATTTAACTTTATGATGCTTCCACTGTGGGGCACTAAAGTCAGAACTCTATGAACTGGACTCATTGTGGCTTTGATAGTTTGGGCTTTTGTCATACATGACGTCATGCACCATTTTCATTAGTGCTCAGTAGGACGTGAAGTCTCGGAATCAAGACCAGCTTTACTTTATTTGTTTCACTTCAAGACCACGACTGCTGAGGTACTAATAAGCGGCCTGTGTGTTCACTGATCTGATCTGCTTACTGATTATTTAGTGGTTTTATTACCGGTGTCACACTTATTATCTATTTCATTCTAATACAGTGAGGGACTCTCGCTGTTCTCATCCTGTGCTCCACTCTGACATTTAAAACAGGATGGTCCCACTCCCTCCACGTCCCATCACAAAGACCCCGATTCTCCCCCCATGACAGCACACGGGTGGAGCCTGTGGTGCACGGCCCCGACTCTGGAGCCCCTCACTGGGGAGGCGAGCGGCTTGAGACAAACCAGTGCGATTATGCGCCTGTCTGCCCCGTGCGTAATGCATTTAGAGGCCGGTCCCATTATGTAATTTGTGGGTAATGACTTGCCCAGAGCAGGGGTGGGGGTTGGGGTGGGGGTGCGAAGGGCTTGGAAGGCGCTCGGAGTGCAGCGGCAGAAGGACTGTGGGTGGAAGAAACACAAACACACTCACACAGAATCACCAGCAGGACTGTGAACAAAGGCGGCCCTGTCTGCAGCAGAACGTTATCATAGCCCCCCACACACACACACACACACACACACACACACACACACACACACACACACTCTAACCTCCCCACGTGTTCACTATCCATTTACTTCAAATTGTTCCAGGTGAGGCGGTGCAATCTCTTGCTCCCTTTACCTGGTCCTTGCATCATGCTGTATGAGCACAGTGTGCACATGCATGCGTGCGTGTGTCTCAGTGGCTGACGTGTGTTCTTCTCCACAGGTACCCCCCATTCTTTGATGACAACCCGTTTGGAATCTATCAGAAGATTCTGGCGGGAAAGCTGGAGTTCCCACGTCACCTGGACTTCTACGTCAAGTAAGACGGCGAGCCGCCAGTGTGTGTTTGTGTTTTTTCAGCGCGCTGCGTGAGTTCAATCAGTAAACACTCCGTGTGTTTACATGATGGTATCATTGGAATCTTTGCTTAGTCGGACTATGCTATCTTTCGGGGCAAGTGCTATTATCCCAATGTACATGGCAGTGAATAAATCGAATCATTGGCCGAAAGCACGTCATATCCGATACGATAGGTGGCGCTGTTTTCATTACAACTAGTTGTGATGCAGCCATTTCCGCTTGACCACTTCTCCACTACCAACAACAACAACATCAACATTAGGAGAAAGATGGCGAACGGAGAGCAAGGTGAAGCTACATCCCTCTACTATCTGTGCATGATGTTAATAGGAGTGCAGCGAATGCGAATGGCGCTATTGGCTGATTTGATAACGGAGAGAAGACGCCGTCGGGATCTCAAGCACGCGCAAAGACGCAAAGTCCAGTTTCTTATCCAATTCACCGTTACATGCCGCAATAGTCGAACTATCAACTGGATCGGATCGAGTTATCCAGGGGTTATCCGGGCCGCACATAGTCGGACAAAGGTGTTTACATGAAACGGATAATTCGATTTCAGTCCAACTAAGCCGGTTATTCGAATCCATGTAACCACGCTGTCTGAAGGGATTTGAACTCCCGCATTATTCATTCATTTATTGCCTGAGAACCAACAACCTGCCAGGTCTCCGGGACCACGTCTCCACAGGGGGGGGTTTGGCTTAAACCTGAGTCTGACATCCACTCAGGCAATAAGTATCCCTAACTGTCCCCCCACCCCACCCTCACTATTCAGATGACTATTTAAACATCAATACTTCAAAGGAAGGATTGGCTCTCTTAAGTGCTGCAGCGTCCCTTTATCTGGAGGTCAATGAGCTCCCTGGAACTAATGAGGACCTTCAGGTGGACCCGGGGCCGCTAATGACAACCCCCCCCCCTTCCACGCCCACTCCCCCCATTACGCCAGCTGGAAGGTGCAGGAATGTGCGAGATTAAAGGCCTCAGAGGGTGTGTATGCATGCGGGTGTGCGTGCTCTCACTCCATCAGAGAGAACAGACACACACACACACACCGCTTCCCCCAATGAGGCAGCGGTGCCACGCTCCCCCACTGCTGAGCTGCTGCTGAGCCTAACAGGTCGCCAGCAGACAGAAGAGTCTTTTAATATGTCCACCATTGATATCAGTGTGACACAGTTCCAAGGGAAAAGCCGCCCGCTGCGTCTCCAACAGCGGCGGTGACAAGGAGCGCAGGGTGTCCCAGGGTGACACGCTGCCCCCCGCCCCCGAAGCCTCGTCATCACTTATAAAAAAAAACGTTGGGTGCTCAGGGTTTGTGGGACAGGGCGACCTGGTGTTGACCTCCCTGCCTCTGCATCACCTGTAGGGTGGAGCACCAGCCCCCCTTCTCAACAGATACTGGCATAGTGCTCTCGAGCAAGACAGCGACAGCAGAGCTGGTTCAGAGACAACTGGTGTGTTTGAACGGTTTGAAAAGTGCCCATGAAGGGGTGAAGCTCATCCACCAGTTTATTAAAGGGCTTTGGGACACGTTGATGAATAATACCCAACCAAGTCTTTGGTTTAGTTGCACCAAGAATGAAATGATCCTGTTACAAGTAAACGCAGGACTTTCACCCAGCAGATCATCGTTCTAGAGAGGAGGTGAACCTTCGTTGGAGGTTATTTTGAAAAGAGGTTTCCTGTTGTGTTCATTCACAAATCATTCCATCTCAATACGATGGGTTGATTCACACAAAGGTCCCGATATCCAATCCCCTGGCTGAGCGTCTGCTGGCTGGTTCTGGACGGGAGCGATTGTGCCGCTCAGCCAGAACAATGAAGAAGCCGTGGTTTAAAATAACAAACCGGTCGTTTCCGTTTCAAAGGGGAACCTCACATTGTAAGTCGCCTTTGAAAGAGAGGAGGGTGGAGCTCTTCAATAATTGGCGTGGAGACATGGCGCACCAAACATAGGGCGGCCCCCCCTTTTGAAGCCCTGTCTCGCTTCTACCATCTTGTTCCCGTCTATTGCAGACAATTTCTTCCCGGTAAAGTAGCTGAAAAGTCATAAATACAAACTGGGCTGATTAGAACATCACTCCGCGGCCCCCGTCTGGGAGGAGGAGGGATTCAGAAGAAAAGAGCTGACTGCTCAACGTCCAGCCGCTGGATTTACGAGGCTGTCGGCAGCTGAGCTCCATCTACTCCGCTCGGCCCGTTTAGTGCCCCCCGTGAATCATCTTCACTCCCCCACGTCCACCACATGCACAAGTTTACAGTGTCAGAAAGTTACTGTGTGCGTAAAAAAAGTGCACACTTTGTTCATTTAAAAGATTGTAAGAGAGATCACACACACACACACACACACACAGAGGCACAACTCACTTAGTCCGCTGTCGCCACCTATCAGAGCCCCCCGGAGAGGGGGGGGGGGGTGCGGGCATTTGTCATTTTGACAGTGTTGGTGAACCTTGAAAGAGACGGACTGTACAGCTTTGGATTCACTGACTGCTTCTTTCCCCTCCAGAGACCTCATCAAGAAGTTCCTGGTCATTGACCGAGCCCGACGGCTGGGCAACATGAAGGTGAGTTGGTGGGTTGGCCGCTGTGTTTCAGAAGGTCAGCTGTCTGCGTGGGAGAGGTACTCGGATACTTCCTGTGTTTGCAATGTCTGATTCCATTGATATTACAGAACCTCCTCACTCAAAAACAGATTACTTTTTTAAAAATTAAAAAAAGAACAATTTTAACCTTTGACCTAATTCACAGTAGCTTTAAAACCGGTCCCTCAGGTAGGGGAATAAGCTTACCTCAAGGGATCCTTATAATCTATATGGATATAGAAATATTTAATGAGCCTTCCAGAATATTGGATCCGATATGAAACGCTGACCACCAGAGCCTTCATCTGTAAATTATTAGATTATATAGATTATTGTGTGTGTTCTGTTGGTAACTGTGTGTTTCTATGCTGCCGCCTGTCTTGGTGGGCCTGGTCCCCCTTGAAAAAGAGATGTTTAATCTCAATGGGACTTTCCTGATTAAATATAGGTTTAAATAAAACAATGTATTTTAGCGTAAACACACACACACAGCTACACTGCTCATCATTGTACTGTGTGCATTCTCAGGAATCTTATTGGCACTTCTAGAGGTCTCTTGGAAGGTTTTCCAATAGTGTATTTGTGTGTACGTATCCCGTTAAAGTGGAAGCCTGCCGCTCCATCACGCTTTGTGATCTCCCGTCCAAAGCCTTCCAATCAGCCTCAGTGAGAGACAAAACAAATGCTCCTCTAAGGCCGGCAATCAGCTCAACGTGATCTCACGATGCAATTGATTCCCCGCTCACATGGTAAACATGCGTGGACGCTCAAGATTTTTCAAATAAAACCAAGCAGTGATCTGTGGGGCTTACGAGGCCGACCCGTTCTCATTTAACCCATCACTTGGTCTGTGGCCCCTGGCGTCGACCTATGACCCTCCACACAACACCGCTCTAGTGGTGAACAAGTCCTCGTAGCGGGGAGGCCGGGGTGGGTGGGTCAAACAAACACAGGACTTTCACCCAGGTCAGCTTAGGAGAGTCAGACTGAGGCAGAGTGCATAGAGCCAACACGCTTTGAAAAACCAAACAACTTTGTGAACTAATTGTGGCTGCTCTGTACTAAATGCTAAAAACCATCATGTTGACTTTGAGACATACTGATGTTCAGCAGATTATTATGTATTGGTCCATCAGGTTAGTAATGAACACTCCCACAGAGTTATGAACTGTCATTACCAGATGCTTCAGCTAAGTGCAACCCATCCACGGCAACACAGCTGGCTGCCCTTAGCGTGTTCTCTCATAACCAGACATGAGATCTCATCGGCACGCACAGAGCTCGGATCGCTTACCTGAAAGCACATTGAAATGAAGTGCTGCCCACAGAGCGGCAGTGGGAGCTCTGATTGGCCAGCTGTTATTTGTTAGCGGGAGTCTGGCCTCTTGGCTCCTGCTTGCTCCCACTGATCTTTGATTCTCAATGGTCCGTTTTAAAAATAAAAGATTGCTCGTCGAGGCCAGACAAAATTAAAATGTAGCAGGAATTTTTTTTTAAATGTCCTATGTTGTTATGGATTTTATTGTTATTGTTTTGTAATAATGCACCCTTAAATGTAATATTAATGTATGACTTGATGAAAGAAATGGATCCACATACAGCCACGTTTTGTGTTTCAGAATGGAGTGGATGACGTGAAGAAGCACCGGTGGTTCAAGACCATTGACTGGGACGGTGTTCCTCTGAGGAAACTAAAGGTACGACACGATCATGACACTGACCAACTGGGGTTTCATGAAATCATCACTCAATGAAGTATCAAACCATAAATTGTAGCTCTTCAGTCCTCCTAACCCGGAGAGAACATCTCCATTGAGTCGCTACCATTCAACTGAATGTCCCCATGTCTCCACAGCCTCCCATTGTCCCCAAAGTGTCCCACGAGGGTGACACATCCAACTTTGACGTTTACCCGGAGGACGACTGGAAGAAAGACCCTCCTGTGCCTGAGAAGGACTTAGAGATCTTCAAGAACTTCTGATCAGCCAGCCTGGTTTATTTATTGATGGCATGTTTCAGGCTTTGAGCCAACATGGCGTATAGTAACTGTCCCAGCTGCTATCAAGGAGAGGATGCCTGTTTGTCAAGGAAGGCCCCCCCCCCCCCAAAGACAAGCTCCAGATGATTGATGCTGCGACATGTATCATACCACAGAGATGATTTGCTTTTTATATTTTTTATTTATCTAACTAAACCTTTGCTGGTTTCATTTTTTATCACTGTTATTTCTCTGAGCCTACTCGTATGCAAAAAAACAACTAATGAGTTTCCTTTGAAACCAAAAGACTGTTACTTTCTAGGTTTAAAAAAAACAACAGAAAAATCAGGTCCTTTTTTACACCATTATGTTTTATGTTATCTCTTTTGAAAGATGTTCATTCAGTCACATGTATGTGACTCCATGCTGGTGCTGTAACTGTCCCGTGGCCAGTAGTCATCAGTGCAGTCTGACACACATTAATCTGCATGTAGTCATGAGTCAACCACCATTTTAGAAGGTGCCTTCCATCACAGTTTGATGGGCATGATGTTCCGTGGAGGCAGTGCTCTCCTCAGCCTCCGCCAATGACCAGCGAGCTGCTGATTGGCCGCCAAGCATCCTGTAAACTCCTATCATGTCGCAGCTTTATCCACAGCCGGAGCACTTTGTGATCAGTGTACAGTCCCAGCCGCTCTTTCCCTCGCGCTCTGTGCTCTTCTTTCCGTGTCACCTGACCATCCCGGATGCTGGAGGCCGACTGACTGTGTGAGTTAAGAGTCCAGATCCAGCTCTGCTCTGAGGCCCCTTTGGTGAATTTGGAAATGTGCAAATGTGGTACCTGTTACCCGGAGAAGCTGCATGTCAATGGCTCAACAAAGCACAGTTGAGGACATTATCTGATGGATGGCTGACAGCCCATCACTCCTCTCCAGTGGGTCAGTTACCTTTAACGAGTCGTCACCTGACTGTAGACACAAGACTATTTGTGAGACTCTACTATATTTACCAGCCCCTTGACATCCTCATAACACCATTTCCTCAATTAAACATGCAGTTAGTGAGTTAGGCTGGTAGCATTGACATGAATACGGCTTGAATCTATTATAGATTTCAAATAAAACTGTGATGTGGGCATTTGAGTGACCTGAATCTGACAATATCTTTGAAATGTATCGACAGACATTTCTTGTTATATATTGGAAGCCTACACTTTTACTGATATATCTGCTAATATTAACCCATAATATCAACGTGGAGGATGTTTCAGTCCAGGATATCCAATTTTGGCTGCTTCATATTGAACCCATTGTCCCTGTTTTTAAAAACGCATACAGTCCATCACATGCTGATGGTTAAACCTTAATGAGCAAACTTCAGAAGTATTAAAGGCATCAGAAAGCACTCTGTAGCTTATACCAAGCTTTTGTAATGTACAGAAAAGAAACCTCACTGATGTTCACAATGCCTGTAACAAGGGAGACTAAAAGCACCCGCTGGACACCGGCGACCCAGAGGCAGGGATCCGCTGTGTGGTCGTGTTTAAGCAGACCATCAGTCAACAGAGACAACGTGCACGGCTAGCTTTGTTCAGCTAGTTTGCGGAGCTTCCTAATTCCTAAACAATAGTTTGAGATTGTTGATTTCTTACCTTGGAAATTGGCAGTACGAAATGTAATAATGAAAAAGCATACAGATATAAAGCTCCAGGGCATGTCATGTTCAGCTAGCATCGTAGCTCGGCTGACGATAGCATTTAGCAGGAGCGTTGAAGGATGTGGCCGATCAGACGTGGACTAAAAGCAGTTGTTCCCACTGAGCGTCGTATTCGTGTCCCCCCTATGTATCGTGCTCATCCCTATAGAGCCTCATTGTACAAAGCATGTGTCCTTAACCTCCAAACTCAGCCACTTATGTCTTACCTTGCAATATCTTCATATTTCTCAGCCTTTGTCGTGTTTGCGCCATCATGCATTGTTTTCTAACCTATAACAACGCATAGATATATAGTAACTCCTTTTGTACCTTTCTTTATGGAACTTAAAGCAACGGCACATGTTTGTATTAAGACTTGTTGGGTCATGGAGATGTTTGAAAGTCATAAGAAAAACACTTTTCTCCTTCTCTCGTGTCCCGCTTGGTCCTTCCAGACCTCACTCTGCTCCTCGCTCTGAAGGTCAGCTGGCAGCTGCAGCAGTCATATCCATGAAATGGAAATGTGACATTTAGGAGATGAACTCTTCATCTCAGGGATGTTGGAAGTCGTCTTCTTAGCACACCACAGCACAGTGAGACATTATGGAGAACTCCATGAAGAGCGCCATGTGACTCACCTAAGCACTGGTGATGGTAAACACAAAGTAATTCTGCATTCTGTTTATGATTTGTTGATATAATATCTGTATTAATATAATGATAATTCATACTGTCATCACATGTTGAAGAAGTTCTCTAAAAGTAGCAATAGCATAGTGTAGAAATACTGGTACAAATACTGGCATCTAAATATATATTTGAAGAAACCTAATGCAATACAATTATTGATGCATTATTAATATGTTCATCACTTTAATGTTAAATGTGCAGCTCATTGTAGTGCCTAATTTAGTATCAAGTCCCTATTGACAGCAGCAAGGTGTCGGTGGGACGTGGCAGCTATTACCTACGTGTTTCCCAGCAGAAGGATGACTTCGCTCTCGACAGCTGTTTTCATCTATATCCATTTAAAGCTAATCACGATTTAATCCTGTGCTTTGCATTGATTGTGGTGAGCTTTAATTTCCTCCGTCTATCTGGAAAGCAAGAGGTGCGGCCTGAGTATAAGTGCTGAGCGTGGCGTTTTTGTGGAGGGTTTTTGTGTTTACAGTGGAAAAGTGAGTCATGTTCCCGTCTGCAGTTCCTGGTCTGACTACATATGACGACAGGACTGTGGAGCTGCAGCGCTCTGACAGTCAGCTAATGGAGGCCTTATGAAGAGGCCTTTCAGGTGGGCGTGCTGGAGTCACTGCAGGCTGAAACCTCCCAGAAGGCCTCAAGTAGAAGAAATGCTGACCATCAGGAGGTCTGAAAAATCTTACAAAACCGCAACATTCATATACTTATATACTTATATGATCTGTATATCGATACATATACCCGTATGTCTCATTTAGACCTGGAATAATGGATTAATTAATTGACTGCCGTCAGGATGTGGAGGAAACGGGGGTGAGTTAGAAGTTTCAAAGTTCTACAAAAACATTTCTTCAAAGATCTTTTTCCTCCCCGGCTTCAAGTCCATTTGGATTTCCTGAGTAACTGATGAGGTCCCGTCAGATCAGACAACCTCCTAGACTCTGCATGGGCGGGAGGGCAAACTTCATTAGAGGACGAGGATGCCCACTCAATAAGACCCTTGTGGTTGATTTGTCTCCGGGCTGCGCAGAAAAGGTTAATGCACACTTGTGACAATCCCATCACAGGACGGATTATGATGCAGCAGCGCCTGACAAATGAATTCCTTGAATTTCTTCCAGCGGAGAAGTAGAAGTGGAAATGAGCTTCAAGCGAATGAATAATGAACACTTTGAGCCCCCAAATAGAATCCAAAGACGTTTCCAATCACTCCTCCAGAAGAGCTCGGCCAAGGTCTGAGATGGTGCCAGAGACATTTCTACAACGGGGCTTCATCCAGGCTTTACGAGACGTGTTTAGACACTGCTGAGGAACAATGCTGAGCCCATTGCCTTGCTGAAGGGTCAGCCTCAACTTGTATTCATCTGGGCCGACTGGAGAGTTCTTCATGTTCCTCACACACACAGAGGCATCCCGATCAACACCTCCGTCTTCATTAGAGGGACTTCATGTTGGATTTGGGACTGATGAACACACACACATGTTGTCGTTTCACCTCACTGCAGAGAACATACCACACAGAAACACACACACACACACGCACAGACAGAACACCACACAAACACACGTTCACAGACAGACACATAAACACACAGAGACACACACATATCCAGATCATGGAAGCAAGGTTCACCTGGGATTCCTGTCATCGGCAGAGTTAAGGGACACACACACACGCCCTACCAACACCCGCTCACCGGCCCGCACTCCCCTCTGTATCAGACACCTATATTCAAAGAAAAGGCTCAGATACAAATCTGAACCCAGAATGAAGACATTTGTACATTAAATCCAATTTTAGAACATAAATAATGAAAAAATGTTTAAAACTCAAAGTCCTCCAGCACCATTTCTTTTTAATCCTTATGAATGTATGGCAAAGGTCCTGCTTTGTGAAAGCTCCTCCCCTCTAGTAAGTAAGTTTCATTCAACCTATATGGGGTATTTGCTGAGGGGAGTTTGTCAGCATGGAAGATGCATCTTCCTCACGCTGCTCTGCTTTACAGTGATTAAAGGGGTCGGTTTTTGGGGGTTGGGCTTCACTTTGATTCCGAAGTAATTAGTTGTACCTGTTCGTACATGGTCTCTGAGGCCTTGTTGTACACGCTGTATCACTTCATCATGCTCCTTTGTTCCGGGGTAGATGTTACAACACGTAACACGTAAGATGTCCGTAGGTTTTAGGACTAATTATAGAGCAGAACAATATCTGAAAACACAAATGCTGCTCTCATCATTTAACTCGTATATGTTTCCTTCCAAATATTTTCATGTGAGTTACGTGATTACGTAAAGACAACATTTTATAAAGAATTTTATTCACATAGAGGACAACGACGATCTCATGAAGGTGTTCAACAGACGCCAGGTTAGAGACAATGGAGTAAGAAGAAGAGGGCCTTCAAGAAGGAGAACAAGGACAGCTGGAGGAGGACTCATTGTGAACATCCTCAAACCCACAATGGATAGCCATGAGAACTCACAAAAGAGGCTTTTTGTTCTTTGGGCCAGCTGACTCTTGTAGGTCAAACGGTATTACTAGAAGCAGTAGTTCATCAAGTCGTGGTAAGCATGACTCAGCACCGCTGGCTCCTTTTGGCGCAACCTCTGGACTGACAAACCCTTTTGGTTTAAGTGAGCCCACAAAACATCTTTCAAAGTCTGGGATTTTTCCATTTCCACCCAGTAATTCCAATGACCAGCCACTGTGCACGTCACACGGGCACTGCTCTCACACATGCATCACAAACAACAGCATCGCAGTTAAACAGCTGTATGTGATTGAGCCTTTCTCTAAGGTCCGACCCTAAATCACCTGGAGACCGACACACACAGTCTAGTCCTGCAGTCTCAAGCCCACTTGAATTGAGCTTCCTCATCCAGGCTTCCCTGAACCTCACCCATGTGTTTGGAATATTCACCTGATGGTTGTTTTCCCAGCTCTGTTATCCCATTGATGGATTTCATATTACCCTCCCAGAGAAGCTACTCCGCTGTCCAGCCATGCTTGTTAGCACATTAAGCCCACTTAGCCTGGTGACCCTTTGACACAGAGTTGGCGTTGCGCTTGGCGGGGGTTCGGCCGTATTGGAGACATTGTTGTTGGCGCCGGAGGGAGGAAACGCTACACACAGACAGCTGGCTGTGAGTCACGAGAGAGAGACATCCGTCATCCAGATGTGTCAACGGATCAGCCGGCTTCCCGATGACAAGTCAGCGCCTCACAACGATACGTCCTGATTATGATACTTACTCCGAGAGAATTCAAGGGAAGAAACGCATTCACACTTGTATCTCTTCATTCACCCGATTGTGATTAATGGATAACTCAGTGACAGGGTCCAGACACACTGCTCACGTGTTACCATGGTGACGCTGTTACCTAAGGCCCTGTAAACTGCTGTTCTAATGAACAGTGATCCTCTGCCTCTCATCACCCTGTCTATGTCTCTGTGCGTGTGTGTGGATAGGTGTGTGTCTCTGTGTGTTTATGTGTCTGTCTGTGAACGTGTGTTTGTGTGGTGTTCTGTCTGTGTGTGTGTGTGTGTGTGTTTCTGTGTGGTATGTTCTCTGCAGTGAGGTGAAACGACAGCATGTGTGTGTGTTCATCAGTCCTAAATCCAACATGAAGTCCCTCTAATGAAGACGGAGGTGTTGATTGGGATGCCTCTGTGTGTGTGAGGAACATGAAGCAGGAGTCTTCCTCTTCCTGTGTGTCTCCTGGCGTCGGTCCCGGTGATCCTCTCTCCATATGCTGGTCCAGTCCTCTCTGTTGCGCTGCTCTCAAGGCCTCCATGTGTTTCTGTTTCCACTTAACTCCCAACACTCGGAGGCCTGCTCTCCCATCTGCCTGCTCCTGAGTATCCCATTTTGTTTTTTCAATCTGCATCAGTTTGTTTGCAATTATCTCCTCTGTAATGTTTCATGTTTCACTTGGGAGGAGCCTGGGCTCATTTGGACTCGTCTTCCTGGGGGGGCAGAGTTCAAGACCTCACAAGAAGAACAGAAGCTCTTTGTAGGTGGGAGCACAACGTCCACTTACAGTTCCTCTAAGGTAAACTGGGTCAGCGATGCGGCCATTGTTTGCGTTGCTACCGCCGTTAGCTGCTACCGCCATTAGCCGCTAGACCTTGGTTCCGCCCTCGTCAGGGTCTGTGGCGATCCTTCCATCACAGATATGCTCTGGATTTTTTAATCAGTACCTAAATTCAGCAGGTTTAGGAAATGCAAATGAAGCATGTCACATGTTAAAGACAAATAAATCAATGTTTTGCTGTCAACACAACACCGACATACCTGATAAGTGTGATACTGCAGCATCATCCTTCCTTTGGCGTTGTGCTCATGTCCAATACCTCCTTTTAGTTTTGGTAAATTGCGGCCCTGTAGGTCTATGAATCACTGATATAAGTAACAGCCAAGCAATGTGCTACCTTCACGGTGCTAAAGACAACCAGCCCGACATGAAGAAAAGAGTCACCTAATTACCCTTAGGGGGGAGCATGAGGCCCGTGCCGAGCAGGTAGGGGTGTGGTTTTACTCGGCTGGATTCCCTAATCTGTCTTTCTGCATTATCCCATAGGAGAAGACGTTTGATCACTTCAAGGTGGGACAAGGCTATGGGACATTTAAGGAGCATCCAGTTTCCGACTCGAGTCCAGGTTAAATCTGGCTTTGGATCATCAGGTTTCTCTCCTTTAATAAGTGGATCTGTTTCTCTCACCATCAACAGGTTAAGAATGATACCATGGTACCTTCTGCACTTCCTGTTTGAGCCGGGGTCAGCACACTACAGTAGTGCGGCGGATATCTGGACATTTTGCACTACAGTAGAGATAGAGAGTAAGTGTGCCTGGCGTTAACGACCTGGGGGTCGTTGTGGCGCAGGGGTTAGAGAAGGTGTGCTGGGAAGCACAAGGTTGGTGGTTCGAGTCCAGGCTGCCCCATGTTCCATGTCGAAGTGTCCCTGAGCAAGACACCTAACCCCTAATTGCTCCCCAGGCAAACATGTGAAAAAAGGCCATGGGTTTAAAGTGTAATGTAAGTCGCTTTGGATAAAAGCGTCTGCTAAATGACCTGTAATGTAATGTTAATACACACGCACAAAGCTGATGCAATGATATTTCCATGTAACTATGTAAATCCATTGCATCTTCCCGGACTTTGCTGTGGTCATGGTTGAAAAGTATCTGCGGCCAGATGCTTCACTCATGACAATAGCAGATGAGTCAGCAGGAGTAGAGTCCTCCCGCACATTCTCGGACTGGAATGAGGAATCTTCTGAATAAGTTTGGTGTAGAACAAAAGCCCACACTTTTAGATTAGATCAGATTATTGCACCGAAAGAAGCGGTACTCCAGACAGGATCGATAGTCACACTTCATCAGCTGCTGCTATCAGTTTATTCACTTACATTGACAGCAACGTGAAAGTCCCATCATCACTTCCATTACAACCCTTTTCTGGCTATAAAAAGCTGATATTGGCAAACTGACACATTAATGGAACAACACGGCTTCATGGCCACAACAAGTGCTGGCTTTTAGCAAACCCCACCACCCGTTAGTCCAGCAATAATTAAACTATAAACACAGGCTTTCAGGGTGCTTCTCGGCAGCTTTAAAAACAGACAGCAGCTCCGAAACGTCTGTTATTTTACGAACTCTGAGCCGTATGAGCTGTATCGGATCGCTGAGCATTGTTCTCCAGAGACGGACCTCACCGCTGATGGAGACAAATGGGCCCTGGCGAAGTTCCCCATCCCCAGCTGAGGAAACAAAGCGGCTGGTGGAGGCCCAGGGGAGGGAGACTCTCAGTCAAGAGGAGATTTTCCGAATGAGCAGAAGTGTGTCCGATTTGAAATTCCACTCCCAGATACTGATAGCTCCATGGAGACCGCTGAGTGCAAGTCCATCTTTTTAGAGTCTGCTCCGTTTCTGTGATGTCACCTCAGTTATGTTCCCTATGTGAACCCTTTAGGTCACAAGCATCTTGTCTAACGTCTCCATGACAGGGGGAGAAAGTACTGAATCCTCGCTGTCAGTTTGTCAAGAGCCACCAGGATGAGATCTTCCAGCGATGAGACTACGGAACCATTGCAACCCTGCTCCGCCATGATACCCCAGCAGAGTGTTCTCACCATCCAGCTGCCTTGCTCTGGTCTCTACTGGAAATGCAAGACAAGGGACAGCTGGTCTGTTAGTGTGAGAGACCTCACAGGAACCGCTTCAGCTGGTACCAATATGTCTGTACTTATTAATATCATAACATCTTCCAGATTTACACAACTTTGGAATCATTGTTTTCTATCGACCAAGACTGAGAATGACTGAGACGACAAGTATGCAGAGCACTCATAAAATATTTAGTAGCGGCAATTAGGCTCTCAACATGCTGAATTGGACCATGAACAGCATTCAGTAAGGTCCAATAAAACCCTAATAGTTCGATATGTGCTCAACAAGGAAGCATTGTGTTACATTAACAGGCACAATGTGAAGCCATAGAACCTCAGGCTGGGTAGATTGTGGAGAGGATGACGAGACTTACATATGATCATTTAAATAGAGCTTGTGATCTGAAGCAGTAAAAACAATAATTAGTAAAAAATAAGTAATCAGAAAAGTTTGATTTATTTTTCACATTTGAAAATAAACCAATATTTTACATTAAAATTGAATTGTGTTTTCATATCCCCCCTTATTACTCACCTCCAGTAATTAAAATAATAAATGCAAACCTAATATATGATAAATCTAAATGTACAGTGTAAATATATATATATGCACACATACACATACATTTTGTTATGTTACAGCCTTATTCCAAAATGGATTAAATTCATTATTTTCCTCAACATTCTACACACAACAACCCATAATGACAAAGAATTTTTGCTAATCTGTTAAAAATAAAGAACGAAAACATAACATGTACATAAGTATTTACAGCCTTTGCTCAATACTTTGTTGAAGCACCTTTGGCAGCAATTACAGCCTCAAGTCTTCTTGGGTATGATTCCACAAGCCTGGCACACCTATTTCTGGGCAGTTTCTCCCATTCTTCTTTGCAGAACCTCTCAAGTTCCATCAGGTTGGATGGGGAGCGTCGGTGCACAGCCATTTTCAGATCTCTCCAGAGATGTTCAATCGGGTTCAAGTCAGGGCTCTGACTGGGCCACTCAAGGACATCCACAGAGTTGTGCCGAAGCCACTCCTTTGTTATCTTGGCTGTGTGCTTCGGGTCGTTGTCCTGTTGGAAGATGAACCGTCGCCCCAGTCTGAGGTCCAGAGCGCTTTGGAGCAGGTTTTCATCGGAGAGGTCTCTGTACATTGCTGCATTCATCTTCCCCTCAATCCTGACTAGTCTCCCAGTTCCTCCCGCTGAAAAACATCCCCACAGCATGATGCTGCCACCACCATGCTTCACTGTAGGGATGGTATTGGCCAGGTGCTGAGCAGTGCCTGGTTTCCTCCAGACATGACGCTTGGCATTCAGGCCAAAGAGTTCAATCTTTGTTTCATCAGACCAGAGAATTTTGTTTCTCATGGTCTGAGAGGTGCTTTTTAGCAACCTTTTTACTGAGGAGTGGCTTCCATCTGGCCAGTCTACCAATACCCCTCGCCAGATCTGTGCCTCGATACAATTCTGTCTCAGAGGTCTAAAGATAATTCCTTGGACTTCATGGCTTGGTTTATGCTCTGATATGCACTGTCAACTGTGATACCTTATATAGACAGGTGTGTGCCTTTCTCAATCATGTCCAATCAACTGAATTTAGCACAGGTGGACTCCAATCAAGTTGTAGAAACATCTCAAGGATGATCAGTGGAAACAGGATGCACCTGAGCTACATTTTGAGTGTCATGGCAAAGGCTGTGAATACTTATGTACATGTTATGTTTTCGTTCTCTATTTTTAACAGATTTGCAAAAATTTGCAAAAAACAGTTTTGACTTTGTCATTATGGGTTGTTGTGTGTAGAATGTTGAGGAAAATAACTAATTTAATCCATTTTGGAATAAGGCTGTAACATATCAAAATGTGGAAAAAGTGAAGCGCTGTGAATACTTTCCGGATGCACTGTATATAGTTATGTACTTACATTTATCTATAGGTATGTACAGTAAACTTCGAGTAATATTGTCGAATAGTTATGTTTACACCTATACCTGTTTTTCGGTTTATGTTAAAAAAAATGGTTGATTATTTGTAAAAAGAAACTGTATGTCCAGTATGTGGAGAGAGAAGGAAAAACCGGAGTCAAATACCAAGTATGCGTGAGCATCCATAAGCATAAATGGCCAATAAAGCTGGTTCTGCTTTTCATACGTGTGTAGTCAATGCAAGTCCCAGGGCTCCGCTCTGCCCCCCGCCTCCACCCAGCAGCCCATCGCCGGGAGGTGTCTGTGGGTTCTGAGCACAGCTGCAGCCCGGCGGGGATCAGGCTGCGAGCCAGTAGAATACTAAACTGAATCGAGGAGGTGACCTAGAAACCTGTGAGTGAGCGCACACAGCTACAGCAACACGTGAGTGGTGGGGAGAGGGGGGGGGGGGGGGGGGGTTATGGTCATCTGAGCCTATGTGGCCATATTAAACAATCACTCTGCTTATTACAACTGTGACATGGATGCATGGGCAGCAATCCGTCACCATCTACTAAATTACTTTCTCATAAGGCACCTTTCACATAGAGTTTAGAGGAAATGAGTGAATAATGACTTCATTGATTTTTTAATATGTCATTTACTAACATCAACTATAACGCATTAACAGCTATGAGCTATGAGGATATGAAGATCTCTGGATGGAGCCGGTGTTGGACCAGTTCTGTCACCGGAGGGAGGAATATTCAAAGATGAATAATACATGGCCTAACGTTGAAAGGAGATTATTCCATGACTTTACACATTTTTAGCAGCTGTACGATTGCCAAAAGATCAATATATTATATTTTCCTTTTTCTGTGTGAGGTCTTTGCAGGTGTAATGAACTTGGACTCCGTCTGGATGGAGGAGGAGGGGAACTTCTCTCTTACTCTCTGCTGGGGAAACTTCCTGACACCAAGAATCAATGATTGGCTTTATTTGAGTTTTATATGTGCATTTTCCTGTGCAGTCCTCAATCATGCACCCCGCCCCCCTATATGACAACATGACATTCTTGTGGCATTTGTTGACGATAAGAAAATTATAGAAAAAATAGAATTGCATGCACATTTCTTAGTCAGCAGAAAAGTGAAATGCCGGCGAGGATTAAGTATATTCAAAGCACATAATTCTGTTAGATTTCCCTTTAAAAAATACTAAAAACACAATGCTATTATTTTATAAAGATAATCCCGACTAACATTTAAGTTGGGATATATACAAATATAATTTTTACACATTAGCAGAACATCTTTGTGATTCAGCAATATTATATAAAGATATATAATATGTGTCATAAAATAATAATAATATACAGATTATATTATCACATTTGTTTAAATATGTAATTAATTAATTATTTTAAGAAGAACAATGAAAAGGATTATAAAGATGCTGCAATTACATGCAAACCTCACCATCAGGCCTGAACCGAGCAACACGATAACAGCTCTGTGCATCAACACATATGAACACATATGAATATTCATGTAAAATGCTTATGGCATATTGATGTAGTTGATATTTGCTCAACTCGGATCAAGTCCCAGTGTCGGTCCTGTGTGCTTGTGAGGGCCGTGCGGTTTGTGATTGTGCAGCTCTCGGCCTGCAAGGTGTGTCTGAAGAACTGAAGAACAGATTTCCCCCCTGGTACAGTGTGGGTTTCTAGTGGAGCGGCTCTGGCTCTCTACATCAGAGAACATGGCGACTTCAGTGATTTCTAGCTGGGGCGGGATAAAGAGTCTGTTGAGCGCTAGAGGTAGTGAAGGGAATGAGATTCCAGTCGGCAGAATACCTTCACACGATTCCTCAGCAAAAGAACATTGTCTGTCGGTAAGGTATTCTTCAAGCACTCCCCTCTCCATCTGAAGTGGCCGATAAAGAAACACAGTATGGTACATTTGAAATGAACTTTCCATCGACAGACTGGAATGGATAGAGTAGGTCCTGTGGTTTTCTTGGAGACAGATATGACCTCATGAAATCACAAGCTAAATGAAACAAAGCTAGCTGAAACAAATGTGCCATGTCCTGGTGCGCTCCACTTCCACTCTTCCTCGCTACCGGGTGCTTCTTCCACTGCAGGTAGAAAGTACCTCCTCGGTGAAGGGGGACTCTCAGCTGATCGGCGTGATGTCATCCTCGTTGAGCCCCATCATCAGTAACCTCTTTTCACCAACTGTGCTTTGCAGTGTCCACCGTCTACGCCATGTAGGGGGCGTTGAAAAAGCGTACGCAGTGTAATCCATTTAGTACATAGTGTACAGAATAATTTACTGTGAAGGTTGAGTAATATAATGTTTGATGTACCTTTAATAGCATGGCTATTTAAAATCGTGGGTTTGTGTAGGCTGTTGTGACGACCAATCAGTGAGCTGCACTGTTTTAACTCCACCTACCAACATCGCCTCAGCTCCATTGGAGCCTCAACCGAAGTGCTACTATAAAAATAACCAGGTGCAAGGTCAAAATAATAACTGCTGCGCATGGAATGAACTCGTTTTTAAAGAATCCCGTCTGGTAGAGAGAATGTCACTGCCGGAGCATGAGTGACGCGCATCTGCTCCACTGCTGCCCCCTGCTCTGTGTCCGGCCCATACATGAGGTCGTAACCGTGGAGGGGGGGCTGTGAATCAGTGCAGGTTGTGTTGCCCATGCTGACACATGTTAACGCTCAAAATGATGTCCCAAGGTAAGAAAGTCATGGAAGATTTTGAGTTACTTTTTTCCCCCTCTTCTCCACAGAGTGTAAAGCAACCTCTACTCCATAGTGACGAATGCTCAGTAAGGCACTTCTATCTGAACCTTTTTCCCCAATTTCTCCCTCATGGCTCGGAGGCTGAACAGGCGTGGGTGTGTGCACCTCTCGCTGCAAACAGTCTGCAGGGAAGGATGAAGCGTTAATCCCTTTACCTTGTGCTGCCTCGTCAGCCTCCAACACCGCCGCTTGGGACGTGTCTGAGGATTCCACCCTCTAACTTTCCAGGCATTAGGCTTCCCTTGGTGTTTACGTAATGTCCGAACTGTATCCAAGAGCTCTCCGGCGCTGCTGCAGTGGGCTGTCCTCCAAGCAAATTGTCATTAGATGGCAGAAAGTCGCTCTGGGAACATGTGAAAGCCATATGTCTGCGTGAGAGAGATTTATAGAGTGTGCGAGGAGAGGAATACTCTCACTCCGCTCCTTTATTGCTGTATTTGGCCTGGTTCAGACATATTCATTCATTCAGCCTTTCTCTTAAACTCTGTTTAGTTTCAGGTGTGTCATGGTGGCTTGCAGTCTACTCCCCGACAGTTCATCTGCTCATCTGCTCCTGACCCCCACACTGGAGTGATATACATACTGTACGATATGATCTGTATGACCTTATGTCACATATCATCGATCACCAACAAACTTAATATCACAAATAAAATGACTGAATGCTACTCTAAATGTCTTTGTCACACTTGGTCTGCGGTGTCACCACAACAAAATGATTGGTTAGCATTTGGTGAAAAGATTAACGTTTGTATTTAAACAATAACGTAACATGGAAACTTAACAAGTTACCGTCACAACATAAGCGTAGCGTTTGGTTTCCTGTGGTGTTTGCCCCCCCATCCATTTTCTTTCTCATACCACACACAACGTTCAAATACTAGATATACTGTGAAACTTTGAAAAAAAGTGAAAAAAAGTCAGAGGCAGAACTGAGAGTTGTTGTCAAATTGTCTCATGAATATTCTGCTTCTTTGAACGCTGATGAGACCGTTTATCCTCTGAACAAAGCCCTCAGTCAATTGACTACAATTAAATTAAATAAGCAATGTGACTCATGAGTGATTTATTTCCACCATTAGTTTGTTCAAAACTGTTATGCATTACTGATGAAGAATAAATGAATAAGTCTACATGAAGACACGTCTAAGGCTCGGTTACGTGGAAACATTGTGATCAGGGTTCTAGGGTTACGATTATGGTTGGATATAAGCCACAAAAAAATGGTAAGAATTAAAGATTATAATGTATTGTATATGTGTTTTTATTTTGAGTTGGTCTTTCTATTATATTTTATATAAATATATTGTAATATATTTATCCTCTATTATAATATATTTGTTTTATGATACTCATTATTTATTATATATTTATAATAGTTACAATATGGTATTCATATCATGTACTGATTTGAACTATTAATAAAACAGAATGAGAAAGTTATTTTTTATTCATTGAAAGGTGAAACGTAATCTAATGTGAGAATAATTGTATATTTTGAAAACAGCTGGAAGTCATCATTGGTAAACTAAATACAGAGTAACTACCAGATTATTGCGTCATAAAAATAAAACGACCGCAGCATCAGATAATATGAGAAAAACGTATTTTTGGTTAATGTCCTTCGACTAAAGCGGCCACTCTTCCATCACCGACAGAATATGCTACTGCAGCGTTTTCAGGGAATGGGTGTCTGGCTGAATGCGGTCCACGGCCCTCTCATCGCAGACACAACGTGACTAATCGGCTTCTGACAAAAAGGCTCGCATCCTGGTACAATTCTCCAACAAAAGCACTTATGTTGTGTTTCTGGGGGAATAACATGCATTAATTATGCTTTAAATTTGAATAAGTTTGCGGCACAAATCCCCCCAAAATGTGTCTATTTACTTACAGACAGAAGTAACTTACACTGACAAATTTAGCCTCGACGTCATCGCAGTACTTCCTATGCAGGAATGATGCAGTGTGACAGAAACGGGGAACACAACACGGGGAACGGTCAACCTGCAATCTGCTTGCGGGATTGGAGTTGGGATAATGACATTGTTATAATTAAATGTCCATTTGCTGCTCTCTCCCAGAGATTGTTGTAACACAGTCATTCATCTTGTAGTTCATAAAGGCCTTTTTTGACAGAAACAGGCCCATTTAAGAAACTTCTGTTAATGCCTGTGCCTTGGTAACATAATAGTAAGCACAAAATAAATCTCAGAACTATTAATTTGTTACTTTAAGCAAATTATTATGTGTACGATTAACATGTTGACAGGACACTGACAGAATTAATGTGACTATAGAGCAAGGAATCTTTCTGTGTGTGTTATTGTGTATGTGTGTGTGAGTGTCGGTCTGGATCTACTTCCCCCTTGTTGCATTGATGACCCCCCCTGGGAGTTCAGAGCTGGAGTCGGTTCAATTTGATGTGACAAGTTAAATATTGGTGCATTTGGAATAAACAAGCCCCATGCAGCGGCGGAGGCGGAGCTTCGGGGATCTGTGGACTCGAGTCATCTTGTCTGGCCTGCTGGGTGCTTTAATGTTGCTTTAATGTAAGACTTCTTCTTCACTTCCCTGAAGTCACCTGGCGCATGCTGAGCGTTGGCGTCTATAAGGTGTTATCAACATGCGAATGATATTCCAAAAGGAGATGGGCTCGGTACAAACGCTATTGGTTTGCTAATATGAGGCTAATGTGAGAACAGAGGCGTCGTTGCAGTTAGATTCGGCTGTGAGGTCTCTCACAATGTTTAATCCACTTCTCTCGTCTCCAGCCTCATGCTTAAGAACAATTCAACACTATCCTCTCAACTCTAAAGAGATCAGCTCTCAGCCTGAAGGCAGCGCGACAGGCCTCCTGGTTACGGTTGCTAAGGATGGATTGGACAGTGGTGGGGAACATTTTCCTAAGTGCCTCTCATTTACATTCATCATTTAGCTGACACTTTTATCCAAAGCGACTTCCAATAAGTGCCTTCAATCGAGAGGGAACAGAACCGCCACAGCGAGAATCAAGGAAGTACAATTTCTTCAAGAAAGCCAAACTACTAAGTACTATAAGTAAGTGCCATCGTAAATGCTAACAAAATGCCACCCAGTCCAGTTTGCACTCTACCTCGACATGTCCTACCTGTGCCCAGGTGTCCTCTCTGTGTGTATAAACTGTATATATGCATGTGTGTGTCTTGTTCCCGTCTTGCTGCTTACTAGCACACCTGCCCTTCCAACAGCTCGTTACAGCCCACAGCTTCTCAACCTACTAGATGGTCGTTCCAGTCCCAGTGGGGGCTACGTTCAGTCAATGGCTTTCCCAGTAAAGCACAATACGCAGAACAAGTACAGTGGGTTCACTCGGTAGACAGGGGGGTCCAAACCAGGATATTAGTCACACAGGCAAACAAATCCAAAATGGGGCCTGCAGGGAATCCAAAGTTGAGAACAGTTAGGTCAGATACAGAAACCGGAATATGCTGGACAATCTGGCAGGGAGCAGTAGCGAGTGAGTGGACCTAAATAGTGAGGGACTGATGAGGGACTAAGCTGCAGGTGAGGGATGTGAGTGCTGATTGGGATCAGAGGCCGGACCTGAAAGGACATGAGAGAGTTAGCGAACAGGACGATGAGACATTTGTAACATTCAGTCTGTCACGTCGGTGCACTGAGACATGAGTTGTCTTCCTGCTCACCGGAGACGCTCACATTGAATCCATCCATCCATTTCGCATTCGCTCTCTGATTAACAGCCGCCTTCTTCTAAGACGTTACCTCGAGGAGTTCCAGGAACAATGTTGGCTGTAAAAGGCTCCACTGTTGACCTCACGGCCCATTTGAGATGTCACACCTTCTGCTGTGTGCTTCAACACCCATCAGCCGGTGATGAGAATCGATCGGCCCACTACCGTGTCCGCTGAGGGACCTTAGCCGCTCTGACAGCTGTTTCTATCACGTATGATAACATCGTTTTCAGCAAGGTAATTACTGAGATCTGAGAACGCAATCAGCAGGTCAAGTCCCAAGAGCAGTCTGACAACTCCTCAGAGAACCACCTTTAAAGTGTCACCCTGTAAACATTCCTCAGTGTCTACAAACCCAGCTCTTGGTTCAACTTTGACCTACTAAGCTGATTGTAGTTATGTTTACTGACCCGGATTTCACAATTTTCTGGTTTGGGGCACATCATACATCATGAGTGCTGAGTTCTTCCATTCCATTCTCGCCCACCAATGGTTCCTCGCATGTAGCTCCTCCAATAAGTCTTCTAGCTCCTTCAATAATTCTCCTACCCCCTCCACAAGTCTCCTAACTCCTACCACAAGTCTCCAGCTCCTCCAGTAACTCTCCTAAGCCATCCAACATGTCTCATCCTCCTTCGATAAGTCTCCTAGCTCCTCCAATAAGTCTCCCAACCCCTCTAACATGTCCCCTAGCTCGTCCGATAAGTCTCTTACCTCCTCAAGATGCATTTTGACAGTAGGGACATCGATTTCTGTGTCTGAAGCCGGTGGATCGCCTAGCGAGGTGTCACAAAAGATAAAGAAAGGCCTATAGTTATGCAAGGAAAGATTATTTGTACATTTCAGGTGTTCACGTTCAGTTTGACCTCCAAATAAAGTGGTTTAAATTAGCTTTCCCAACCTTTTTTGACTAACGGACCGGTTTCATGACCATATATTGTGGACCGGTCTTGAAGGTGTGGCGGATAAACAAGCCAAAATAAGAGAAGTTGTTGTGTAACAAATTATACAAGAGACCTAAAGTAAGAAGGCCAAACTTTTACATCCGTGCAGCTGGCCCCCTGTTTAATCACTGTGTATAAAACCCCTATTACTACCATCAGGTGGACTGTTCCACATCACCCCCAGTAATGGACTGAACCAGCATTTACAATCCATTTAAGGAAAGCACATGGTATTGTTAGAATGAAACAGGCTTGACAGGCTTATTATTCAGTTGAGGTTTTGACTCAGTTGACAGCTATTTATTCAAATGTTATTTTTTTAAATCTCTTAAAAAATAAATGGGTGGTCCTTTAATTCATTATTGTACTTTTAATTTCAGATAATGCTTTTTTCTCATTGTGGCGCCTGTTTAGAGATGCACAACAAAGCGCTGCGACAACTTGCAGAGCAATCGTGCTTTTCACCCAAAATGTGATCTCAATTTCGTCAGACACAGCGGCTCACCTGGGACGCCGCGGCTTCTTCAATCCCGTTTTATCTGATATAAGTCCTGCAGACATGTATAACAAGAACTTCATGATCCTAATTCCCAGAAAGCACTCGTACCACTGTGGGTTCACTCCGTGATGTTTCTCTTTCCAGAGGAATCATTGCATTGAGAAAAAGAGAAATAAACCATGAATGTGGAGCCTTACGGTGTGCAGAACTCCTCCATAAGCAACGTACTTTAAGTTTGGCACTAGCTATCTTTGTCTGGATGTGCTCATACTTGGTTCCTATTTAGATAAATATGTATGAAAGGGATGTATATTGTATACATTTTTAATATTGAAGTATGTCGTTGACTGGGGTTGGTGTCTAGATAATTGTCGTTCAATAGAAGTCTAAATGCCTTCTTTGTTTGTAGGGCACAGACAAGAAAAGCACCATACGCTTTCCCTAAAAAGCACATGAGAGATATGATGTCCTCATTTTATTGAGAATCCTGCAGCACTACTGCAGTGTTTGTTATGTCAGATGGTCGACTTATGTCTGTCTCCTTACGTCACACTATGGAGAAGTTTCTCTTTCCTATATATGCACGATGTTTGTAGACAAGTGAGCAGATAATGTAATGTAATGTAAAGTGAGCAGATCCGCCCACTTCCTTTGAAACTTGCAGACAACCACATGAAAATTTTAAGACTTACTTGAGCTATACATAGCATAGAATCCCTTCTTAAGTTGCATCAGTGGGCTGCTGTAAACGTGTCTCCCTCAAGGATATACCGACATGTGGACTAGAGGAGCCAGGTACCCAAACGCCGGTGTGACCTGAACCCCAGATGCTACAGGATTTGTGAAAAATGGAGGCTGTCTCAACCAAGCGGGAGAGCTTGGCCCATCTGCTCAGAGTCACCCCACCACCTTTGACTTTTGTCACAAGGCCAGGACTCCCTCAGCTACAGGACTGCAGCACTGGAGGAGGAAGGAGGCTCAGGGGTCCGGAGCCAACATCACAGGTGGTGCTGCAAGAGGGACGAGCCCAAACTTCAAGCGCATGGTGTGACAGCAGCATGTAAAGTCCTCTTAGGTAAGCTTTAGGATCTGATAGCGGATATCAGAGCAATATTCAGGGTCCTGTCACACACTTCCCCTCAGGCCGTCCTGCTCAGTTGATTTTGATGTGTGGCTCATTGTTCTTATGCCAATGTGTCTATGCATGCTTTTTTTCCACTGGATGTGCGTCTAGACTGCCTGCTGTGACTATGTGAGTCAGTGTTAATGAAAGGGCTTTGAAGTTACCCCCCCGCCCTGAAACACACACCCGTCCTCACAGTCAGAGACGGAGAGAAGGGCGAACAGCAGTTTAACACTCTTTAGGCTGGCAGTTTATGGGTGATTTTTGGCACAGTTGTACAGAGGAGAAGATACATCTTTAAATCAACGTAACATAAAAACAAAAACGTTTGCATCAATCTCTCGTGAAGAACGATTTATTAATTTATTAAAATGTATTGAATTGGCCACTGATGGCGGATGGACCAATGGAAAACGAGCAGTTTGCAAAGGTGTGCCCCTGTGCCATACAAGCAATTAGCTGATTATTTACAGCAGTTTGATTATCAGCATTCTCTGAGCTTACTCGTTACCTTGAAGAATTGGTACACTTTGTTGCTGAGTTTTCAACATTTATTTAAGCCAGACGCCACCAGAGGCTATCACCATCAGAAGCTATCACCAACATTATAGGTGGAATGTGTTCCTATATATGTCTTTCAAGGCCAGGCCCGAAGTTGATGTGAACCAACCAACCTTAGATGTCACCATGAGGACTATTCTGTTTGTTTTTACTCCCCCTGGTTCCTACAAGTGTCCACTTGATCAGTTATAACTGATCAAGTGGACTTGTGCAGTACTAACTGTTCAGCTTTTGTACTGCAATAAGAGATTAGTATTTTGAATGCTGCTGGTGTAATAATGGTTACAGCTTAGTATTTCTATGCTAAAATTACTGTATGTGCGTGTGATTTCTAAAGTTTTATGGAAGAATACAGTATTTTCCAACGCAATCGGGTTTGATTTTTGTATTTCCACACAACACAAAACTGATGTCTACAATGCATTTGGCTGGCTTTAACAAATTAGTTTAGAGACCTAACCTGGGTTGTAACAAAAAAACTGAAATTGCTTTTAATTTACATAACACATTTAAATAGTATTAGCATTAACAAATCGAGTTTGTTTTATTGAAAATCAGGTATCCTGAACATGATAAAATCACTTTCATTCTACTTAATTAATTGGTGTTGCAGTAGCTTAAAAATATAAATTAACTCAACTAGATTATTTTAAATACCTGAATATGATTTAAATAGTTTGGTTTAACAACTAATAATTCATTGAGAAAAAGAAGGAAATGTTGTCAGTCATACACATTCTTATCATGTGGGACCGATGTACACATTAAAATCAAGTAAATCCAAAGGATTATTTTTTCAGTGTAGATGCCAAGTTAGTTACCAAATTCGCACTGCTTTGATACTCCGTCACAAATGTATTTTTGATTTTCTTTCAGAACAAATCACTCCCAGATTTAGTTTAGCATCATACATCCCAGACTCAACTATGAACTGTTGTGACTTAAAAACATGAGTGAGGAGCTGGAAAGCAATATTTTTTCTAAAGGTTTGGTACTTACAAGCTGTAAGAAATGTACACCAAAATGAAACGTACCTTTTAACATAACAGCATACAGTTTTCTGATAGAAAATTGAACCCTTATTCTATTGAATTTCCCTCCACACTCATCCTCAGATGGTGATGGTGACCTCCATCCCAGTAAACACATCCTCAAACACATTTTTTGTTTAGGTCCCACAGGACCTTCAGCATCACAATCTCATGGCTGCCCTCTGAAGGTAAATAAATCACACCTTGATAACTCAAACCTTTGTTATTATGTGACTTTTTTTCTTTACTGGTAGACAGTTAAACCATGTCCATGACAAGCAAATTCTACCTGTCTTATGAAGGCTGTGGGACGTAACGGGAAGCTGCAATAAAAACAAAGTGGACATTGTTATTTTGTCCCTTTATAAGATCTGTTGGCGGTTACAGCGAACATATTTTGGGGTGCAGGCCATATGCTTTTTTTGGTGGAGGGTGGAGACTAGGAAAACCAGGGGTCCTTTATTAATACATTTCCTTTTTCCTTTGGCCTTGTTTATATGCCTCCCTTTACATGAGGTGAGCCCTAGTTAGTTCAGGTCATGGAGATCTGTCTGATGCCACTACTTCTCCAGTTTCTTTCAGATCTTTTTCCTGCTTCAGCTTTAGACATCACTCTAATTTCTCATTGCTTCAACATGACTCCATGTCACAGCCCTGCTAACCGGTCATTCTCACTCAGCAGCATGAGAGTGTGTGTGGCTGTGTGACAGTATCATCTAGCTGAGACTGTCTCCAACCTCTTCTTCTGTCCTCCCGAAAAAACGCGTGGCTCCTCCTGTTGCGTCTCCCCCGTGCGCGCGGGACACGCTCCTCCACTTCATTCCTTACTGCGGTCCCACAGAGCAGGAGCAGGACAAAAACACCCCCTCCTCCCCCACCCAAGGATTTTATATGAAAGTCTGTGTTCAGCGGCTTCTCTTTGCAGACTTCCAACGTTTGCAACACACACTTTATCTGCTGCCTCTTGCAGCTTTCCGTTTGGGTTTAACTTTAATTCGACTGTGCGGTTTCTGGACTTCCGACACGTTGAAATGGAATATGAGGAGCTCCCTGGAGAGAGGCTATCACGATTTTGAGGTAAAATGCATTCGTATTTCCTTATTATTATTTGAGCTGAAGTTATTCAATATTTAAGGAGTACTTTGGCTGAAATCTGCGGGCCAGCAGTGTGTTGGTCCAATCGTGCGGTGATGGAGGCGGACGGTCCCCCAAAGAAAGTAGAGCCGAACTCCGATTAGAGCGCCAGAAAGTTCGATTAACCGTCCGACGGATTATCCTCCCGAATTATTTAATCCCGGTTTCACTTTTACTTCAACAAGAATCGTGAATTTGAAGCAGTTTTTGTATTTTATATTTCCTTTTTCTTTTTTCTCTGAAAACGGTAAAATAATAATAACGCGACTAAAACCCAATAATGAATTACTAATACTAATTATATTGCTAATAATGCAATAAATAAGATTTTAAAAATAGCATGTGTCGTTTGTTAATAACCTAATGATTTTTACTGCAGTAATTCCTCGGGTAGCTGCTCCTCCCTTGAATAAAGATGAAGCCCCCCGCCGTGTGCGTCCTCCACACTGTGCTGGTGCTGATGATCTTGCCCCCTGTTGCCTCGGTCCCCTGCCCCCGACCCTGCTCCTGCCCCCAGCCCTCTGAGCTCCACTGCACCTTCCGCTCCCTCACCACCATCCCAGCTGCTGTGTCCAGAGACGTGGAGCGCATGAACCTGGGGTCAGTCATTTCTGCATCCTCAGCCTCCACTTGGCATACCTTTAAGTGAGCTGCACCGTTTGGACTACACCCTAATGAACAATAATAAGGGGCTTTAATGTCAGGGCCTGTCAGTATCCAAGCTCATGTGTTGTTTCTCATGAATGGGTTGCATGTTGATTTTACCTCCTGCTCTGTGTTGCTTTTTCAGGTTCAACAGCATCAATAAGATTACTGACAAGTCGCTGGCTGGTCTGAGGAAGCTGGAGCTTCTGATGGTGCATGGGAACAACATCCACAGTCTCCCCAAGGGAGTGTTCAAGGATCTTACTTCATTGCAGGTAGGCCGACTGAGAACCTAATAAGAAGATTGAATAAATGAACTAAAGTCATTATTATCAATATATTTTTTGCTCTAACAAATTTGCTCCTGTGTTCCTAAACTCCAAAAGACCTGGATCATGACTTCATATCCATGTTTCCAGTGCATGGTACCAGGTCCTTTTTTCTAAGTCGGATTTCCTTTCCGTAGCAGTGTATGACGTAGTGTACGATGTAGTGCACATAGTAGTTCGTAGTGGGGCAGTAGGGTACAGTGTGGTACAGCGTAGTGGTGTACACCTGATAACTCCTCCTCCTTGTATCAGGGTCACATTGAACCTCGACCGAGGTCATACCAACAGTGTAGTGGTTCTGTTGTCCCCATACAGACCCAGCCAATGATGAAAAGGGTATTATAGCCATTCTATGAATAATGAGCCAAACCGGACTGCTTGGTAAGACTCTATTTGAAATGGTTTAAGAAAAGCAGCTGTATTATTTCGTTTCCCTGAGATTCTATTATTCCTATGTTACTACTGCCTTTTTTATTTTATTATATTAATGCCAAAATGAAACCTAAAGTCTGGACTTCTAAGAATTCTAGAATGATAAATGTCTCAAAATATTTTTCAATTGCAATATGAATAAAAAGTCGATTCATTACAACTTTGCAATTGTGTAACCCATGATATAAAAATAATCAACAACTTTTACTCAGTTTGCAAATGAAAATCTGACTTTAGCGTTGCTATTTTAAGTTCATATAATAATATGTCTGCATCATCACATTAAGTCAACTGTCTGGTTGAAGGTCTCTCATCTATTCAGCACAACCTGCCTGCAAAAGGGATACTCAATTAATTAATTAATTATATAAATATATTTATATATGTTTTCAATACTCATGCTAATCTCCTTTCTCCTTGTTGCTCCTTGGTTTAGATGTTGAAGATGAGCTACAACAAATTGAAGGAGATCAACAGAAACACCCTTCAGGGACTCTGGGCCTTGGCCAGGTTGCACCTGGACCACAACCGATTGGAGTTCATCCACCCAGACGCCTTCCAGGGCCTCACCTCCCTGCGGCTGCTACAGCTGGAAGGCAACCAGCTCCAGCAGCTGCACCCAGCCACCTTCACCACCTTCACCCTTATGGGCCACTTTCACTTCTCCACTCTGAGGCACCTCTATCTGTCGGACAACAGGCTGACATCGTTGCCCTCTGCGCTAGTGGAAACCATGCAACAGCTAGAGAACTTGTACCTCCATGGGAACCCGTGGATATGTGACTGCAACATGAGGTGGCTCCATGACTGGGATAAAACATCCCCAGGTCAGACTGTTCATTTCAAGTTCAACGTTCAACACAATATTTCAGAAAGCTGCCTCCTAAACTATTTCAATAATCAGGTCTGGAATAAAAGCAGTTCATTCTCTTTGATCACTTGCCTGATTGGACAAAAAGTGACAGACTACTTTTCGTTAGTCTTCGATCTTTATTGTTGAACCTTGTAAAACTAGTGACTTGATACATGACACATGTCTCCATCTTTTATAGTTTGAAACCTTCAAAGATGTTAATCTGAGAATACTTTAAAGTCTTATTTGACAGCTTCGTGCTTTTTCGTTTCCAGGTGTCTTGAAATGTAAAAAGGACAAGACCCTTTCAGGTGGCCAGCTGTGTCCTATGTGCTCCTCCCCCAGGCACCTTCAGAGGAAAGAGCTTCAGCCATTGGAGAAACTGGTCTGTAGCGGCCCCGTCATCCGTTCTCCTCATAGGACCTCGCCACCCGAGGACGTAGAGAGTGAGGTCATGACTATGGAGGACTTCAGGGAACCGTTTGGGAACATCTCCCTGGGCCTGTCAGACGAACATGGGAATGAGGTGGATCTGGAGTGTGGTATTGGTGAGCCAAAAGTTCTTACCAAGATCAACTGGGAGAAGTTCAACCAGCTCCAGGTGGCATCCAACATAACTGTAACTGTGGATCTTGAGTGCCCTGTTGATAGAGATAGATATGAGCAACTGTGGAGGCTTATTGCATACTACAGTAGTGTGCCAGCCCACCTACAACGGGGGATTATAGTCAGAAATGAGCCTCATCCAATCCATGTTTACAGACAGGACTATGAGAAGGATGCCCAGTACTACACCGGTGTTAAAGTAAATATGATGGCCCAGCCGGCCTGGCTGATGCAGACATCTGCAAACCTTCAGCTAAACCGACTTGAGTCATCAGCCAAGATGGTCAAATTGATCCTGTGCACGGACTTCTCAGAGACGCTTGAGACAGAGCTTGTGCAGCGACAGAAGAGGACATGGGTCATGATTGAGTCAATAAACACGACTAGCAAAGTGTTCAGCGCTATCCTGGGAAATCCGAGTCAAATGTACTGCAACGTGCACAGTTCTGGCCAACCAGTCCTCCACTGGATTCTGCCAGATGGCTCGAAGGTGGAGGCATCATCGAGCACTCCAGACAACAGGGTGACTCTGTCCAGTGATGGCAGGCTGCTCATTAAAGCCGTCATCCATGCAGACACTGGAATTTACTACTGTATTGCCAGGGTTCATGGAGACCTTGCTGTCATGCCATTCCATCTGACAGTGCAGGAATCCTCTAGCCCTCCCCCAGGGCAAGACGCCTTAGTTACTCCTATCGAGGGCTTTGCAGGTGATCCCATTTCTCTACCTTGCACGGCATCGGGTTCTCCTGATGCTGAAATTAATTGGATTCTACCAAACAGCAACATAGTTAGTTTCCAGGCTAACTCCTCCAGAGCTGTGGTCTATTCCAATGGCACTCTACATATCTCACAAACCCAGCTATTGGACAGTGGTCATTATAAATGCATCGCCATTAATCAACACGGTGTGGATACACTGGCTACTAAGATCATTTTTGTTCGCCGCAAAGGGCTCATAAGGCCATTTAGGAGGTTTCCAATAAGACCCCAGTCAGTGTCGGGTGTGAACACTCAGATTAAAGTTCCCACAGAGGATTCAGAGGATGCATCAGGGGACATTGAGATTACTCAAGTGGGGGGTCCAATGAGCCGCTTAGATCCTTTAAGTAAGAGAATGCCAGTAGGTTTGGCCCCTGGCAGAAGGGGCGTCCATCCATCGAGGAAAATGTGGCATAGGCCACCGGTGCTTCGAAAACCAACAGAATCACAAGTTAAAGACAGGAAGAACGTGGGTGAGGGCAGAAGGAAGACTAATTTGTCAAAAAGTAAAATTGATCCAGAGAAATGGGCTGATATTTTGGCTAAGATTAGGGATCGGAGTGTTCAGAATACCGTGACAGCCCTCCCAGTTCAGCATACAACAGAGGGGAGACAGACAGAGAAGTCAACACAGTCAAATGTTACTATTGAGACCTCTTCAGAGAGCACAACTGTGCGGGGCCAGGATTACTTTACTACACCACTCAGTCCAACACAATATCCAAGGAGGAAAACGAATGAACATAATACAGAAGATCAAACCAAATACGTGGCATCTAACAGCTACACCACACGGGATATGATATCAAACAGTCAGTACACACACAGCACACAGGATGCAGTTGAGCCACACACAGCACAGACTACATACAGTGTACAGCATACAGCCCAACACACAACTTCAAACAGTGTATTTTTCCTCCCACAGCAGACCACATCTGTTTCCCTACACAATGTCACTTTCTGGCAGGCCAACACAAACATTGCAAGCAGCAGCACTACATTTTCTCTAAAAGAAACCCAAAGCACAACTACAGATGTTGTTGGAGTCAAAACAGCTGATGCATCCAAGGGATTGGAGAGGAGTGAGAATATGGGCCGACCGAATGTTGATGCCAGCTCTGTTAATGATGGAGAACTCTTTGCAAGGGGAAGTGAAGTTATCCCTTCAGTCAACCCAAATGAATCAGAAACAAGCCAAGAGGAAAATGGAAAATATTTGACTGTGGCTGCCACAATAACGCAGTCACATTCTCCTCCAAAGGAGCGAACATTTGATGATTTGCAATCTCAAGCAATGCTCACACAAGTAACTCCAACAACTACTCTGGCACCGACCCATACAAGAAGGAGAGGGTCTGAAGGACAATTTCCCCCACGCATAGGAAAGCCTAGCTCCAGTAGAAGGAATGGGGGTCGTCGGAGAAAGCCCAACAGAAGGAAACAAAAGCTGATTGAACCGACCCGGTTTTTTATCACCACACCTACAAACCCTGCCCTAGAAACAGTCAGGACCACTGGCTCCACACAGCTAAAAATAGACCCTTTAGAAGTTAAAACAGCCAATTTCAATAGCACTCTTCCATTCAGTGGCAGCCAAGCAGCGTCATCAGGCACACTGAGTCATGAAGAAAGCACAGTCTTAGGGCATGACAACCAGGCAGCAGTAAAACTCTCCCCCCTACCAGCTTCTCCCTCTGAAACAAATGACAGCCATCAGCCCCGTGCCAAACCACTATTAAAAAGCACATCAGCGGCACCATCGTTTCCAACCGCCTCTCCAGAACTGGGTCACGCACAGACAAGTTCTCAAACAGCCCTGAGAATCTCAGAAAGGGCCTCTCCTCCAGAGCTCTTGAATATGTCCACAGCAGACACTCAGCAGAGGTTCACAGGCAGCCCTCTTCCACCTGTTAAACCCTCAGAGGAGACACAACATGCTAGCAATACAGGACACCTTGGACCTGTGCCACACTTTGGGGATTTTCACACTCTAACACAAGTGCTAACAGATTTTGGGCAGAATGAATCAGACTATCAATACAAGCCCACGGAAAAAGGTGAAAGAATGCTTTTGAAAGAGACTGACATTAATGTTTCCCTGCTGACTTCCCCAGCTGCTTCATTGATGGAGCATGAAATCAAGACAACCTCAGGAAACACTCCAAGTGGTTTGATTACGACACTGAGCGTGCCCCTTGAAGGTGAAACGGACACAGAAGAGATTACAACAAAGAAACCTTCTCAACCCAAAAGAGCTCATTATAATATGAGTACAATGAAAGCCACTAGCAGTAAGTCAGCAGTAGATCATCTTAACAATGCTGAGAGCACAGGAAATAACTCTGATGCTAGTTTTACAAGTATCGTCATAACAACAACTGTCGCTACTACATCATCAAGGCTTGATGCTGTGATCCCATCTCGAGCGGCAATTGATGTCACACTGCCCAAAACTTCTTCCACAGAAACCAAAAGAGGGCCTCCATTTAGGGCCACCACTCAGGAGCCTCCCACGGTCAACATCACACCAGATAACCACGGCCAAGAACAACAAACCCAACCCATCATCCCATCGGAGGACAGGAGAACATCAGACTTTGGTCCTGCAACTCAGTCAACTGACCACCAGCTGGTTCTTTTCACGAGTTCACATCCAACTTCACCGGGCCTAAACCGGACCCTTGCCCCAACAACAGATCCCCTCATAGACGGACTTCCAACAACCATTCAGGATGTATCCAAAGAGCAACAGCTACCTGGAACAGGATCTATTCCGAGAGGCAAACCAAGAATAACTGAGAGCAATCCCCGGACTTTCACAGTGGACGCTGAAGCAGATGCTCAGCTTCCCTGCAGGGCCGAGGGGGAGCCGATGCCCTTTCTGTCATGGACCAAAGTGGCCACTGGTAAGTACGACTCAATATACACACGGTCAGGCTTGTCAGTTACTTCTTTACTTCTACAGTAGGGGAGATGGAAAAGAAAGATTAAATTAGTGTAAGAGTTTGTAAGAGCTTAAGTTTTCAATAAGGACTAATAAGCAGGAAGCTGACCTACTTTATGCAGAAATGTTTTGGGATCAACGTGCTTTTCGAGGCGGCTTTATGGGGCCATTTGAGGGAATGCCGTTTTCGATTTTGGCCAGAGGTTGCCATCATGCTTACTATAGATCAAAGAAAATATAACAAGTTCTCATATGTTTTTTAAAGGTAAAAAGTAAAAAAAGGGGTATATTACCACAATGTTGATATTGCTTTAATAATGAAAATCCCAAATTATGTTCAGTCTTTTCTACAAGGATATTTTGATTTTTTTCCTACAAATGATCAAAGTCTTTCTACCACTTAAAATGAACACAGTTCATAACACACAAATGGTCTTTTTGCGCACCCTGCAAATACTAAAGCCATTACATCTAAAGCACAGTTTAGGCTAATGACTTGTATGTGCCTGTATATACATTTTTTTCTACATTGAATATTTCTTCACTTGAAACTCTTAATATGTCTGAGATAACTGTGTCATTTTTGCAATCCTTCTATCAATGCAGGGGCAAGTATTGCTCAGAACACCAGAGTCCAGAGGTTTGAGGTACATCCAAATGGTTCATTAATCATCAGAAACACACAGCCCTTGGACGGGGGCCAGTACCTTTGTACTGTCCAGAACCAGTACGGCACAGACAACATGGTGGTCACCCTTGTGGTTTTTTCTCGTCATCCGCGGGTCCTCCAGCCTCGGCACAAAGACGTCCCTGTGCACCTTGGTGACAAAGTCAAGTTGGAGTGTAAAGTGGAAGGACACCCTCCGCCTCAAATCACATGGGTGCTGCCTAACCATGTCCACATAGCTGCTCCCCCACTTGGAGTGACCCCTCAGCAGCATGTGGTCGTTTTTAGTAACGGAACACTCCAGATCAGCCGGGTCACTAACGCAGACGGAGGGATTTATAAGTGCATTGGCAGCAGCGCAGCTGGGGCCGACTCGGTCTCAGTGCGCCTTTACGTGTCAGTGTTGCCGCCTGTGATTCAGCAGGCCCAGTATGAGAACACCACCCTCCCAGAGGGCAGCTCCGCTTACATCCACTGTACTGCCACAGGGGCCCCTCAGCCAGTCATCAAATGGATCACACCAGATGGCGCTCATCTCACTGCTTCTCAGTTTGTTAGTGGGCGCAACCTATTAGTCTATCCCAATGGGACCCTGCTCATACAGAGATTGGGCCTGGGAAATGCTGGGAGATATACGTGTTCAGTCACTAATGCAGTGGCATCCAGCACAAGAACAGTAATCTTAAACACAAGGACAAATCCCAACTATGCCAAGGCCAGTATCACCTTGTCGTCTCCCCAGAGAACAGATGTGATATACGGGGGGAGGCTGCTGCTCGACTGCGTGGCAGCAGGAGGACCGGAGCCCCGAATCATCTGGAGGACACCATACAAGAAGCTGGTGGATGCTCAGTACAGGTAACAAATGTACATGCAAATGAATGATTGTCCTCTGAGATTAAATGTTTAAACAAACCTCTACATTTAATGGCATCTGAATGCTATTGTTTTCATTATCTTTGCAGTTTTGACCCCAGGATAAAAGTGTTCCCCAATGGCACGATTACCGTTCATTCTGTGACCGACCAGGACAGTGGTGACTACCTGTGTGTGGCGCGTAACAAGATGGGAGATGACTATGTTCTGCTGCGGGTCAACGTGCTGACCAGACCGGCGAAGATCGAGCAGAAGCAGCAGAGATCTAATCAGGAGGTGGTGTATGGTGGGGATCTAAAGGTGGACTGTGTGGCATCTGGTCTCCCCAACCCAGAGATCAGCTGGGCACTGCCAGACGGCAGCATGGTCAACCCGGTCAAACAAAGAGATAGTGTCAGCGGAGGACGCAGTCGCAGGTATGAGCCACTTTATTAAGGTCTTAGAATTGTGATAATTAGTGAATAACTAAATTCTAGAATATACCTAATTAATTAATTCACCTGATTCATTAATCATCAGTGAAGGGGTCATCCTTGGTTACGACACTTAATCCCATGAACTGAGCCTGAGTTGTCTGAATGGTAAGTCCTGCTAGCAGGTGGCACCTTATATGAAAGTTATTTTGGCAGCCCTCTTTTAGCGAGTCTGTAAACCACATTTAAAGAGGACCCATTCACTGAACCTTTTTGGGAGGACTGGCCTGCATGCAAATAATCAATTAAGACATGTAAAGAAACTTGACTTTGCTACTGTCGCAGCTCACCACCTTAAAATGAATGACTCTTTACACTTCTTACACCAAAGGAAATCTCTTTAAGAACCAATTTTTGGGTTGCTACAATGCAAACACTCAACTGTATTTATTATGTCTGGCCATGATGCATGCAACATACAGAAAATACTTATTTTAGATCAAGGATGGGACACAAATACATCACAGTAATATTATGAGTATTAAGTCATATCTTTGTTGTAAACTATCTAAAAAAAAACTTTATAAATAAATCCAGAACCTGCGTTTCTGTATGCATTCTGTATTAAGTATGCAAAATACTTCACTACCAGCTTTCTTTTATGTGGATATACAGTTTCTGAGAAATACTTTTTTTGATTAGTATACGTATTTAATCAGTAAGGGCTGGATGTGAAAAATGTACAGAAATTGTGTGATGTGCCAATCTTTCCCTAATTCATGAATGTTTTACTTAAATGACATCAATGCATTCAACTCACAACTGAAATTACATGGTAAATGGACTGTACTCGTATAGCGCTTTTCTAGTCTTCCGACCACTCAAAGCGCTTTAACACTACATGACATCATTCACCCATTCACACCCATTCATACACTGATGACAGGAGAACCATACACTGTGACACCTGCCATCAGTAACTACCATTCACACACTGTAGTCGCAGCTACAGGAGCAATGTTGGGTTAAGTGTTTTGCCCAAGGACACATCGACATGCGGGTTAGCCAGGCCTGGGATCGAACCCACAACCCTCTGATTGGACATGCAACCAGGACAACCGTGCTCCCCACTCACCCACAGTCGCCCACACAATTACAGTGTTCAAAGAGTAGAAATCTGTATCTCCCTTCACCCCTTCTCTCTCTGCACTGTAGGTATGTGGTGTTTGACAACGGAACACTGTACTTCAACCATGTCGGCATGCCAGAAGAAGGTGATTACACCTGCTACGCCGAGAACCAACTTGGCAAGGATGAGATGAAAGTTAGAGTCAAAGTCAAGGCTGCAACTGCCCCGCCACAAATCCAGGATAAGGACAAAAAGTCGATCCGAGTTTTCTATGGTGAGACCATCACACTGAGATGCAATTCCAAAGGGGAACCAATGCCGACCATCACATGGATATCGCCTACAAATAGAGTGATCTCCCCAGCATTAGACAAATACCAGGTGCTGGATGATGGGACTTTGGTGGTTCAAAAGGTCCAGCGTTTTGATGGCGGTAACTACACCTGCGTGTCCAGGAACAATGCAGGGCAAGACCATAAAGTTATTAGGCTTGACGTGCTAGTAACATCTCCAATAATCAACGGCATAAAAGGAACTGTCAATTCCGTCAAGGTGGCTGCTGTCCAGGATCAGCGGAAGCTGTTGGACTGTGTGGCAAAGGGAACTCCCACCCCTCGCATCATGTGGCTACTACCAGGAAACGTGATCCTACCTGCACCATACCACAGCAACAGAATGGAGGTTCATCAAAATGGTACCTTGGAGATTCGGTCAGCCAAGAGGACAGACTCGGGGCAGCTGGCTTGTATCGCTCGTAATGAGGGAGGAGAGGTCAAGCTGGTGGTCAACTTGGATGTAAAAGAGGTTGTTGGGAAACCCCAAATTAGAGGTCCACAGTCAGGTAGCCTATCACTGACTTTGGGGAATACAATGACTTTGAATTGCTCTTTTGAGGGCTCATCACTTCCTCATCTGACTTGGATCCTACCCAGCGGCACACTGTTGCAAAGTGGTGCTCGGTTGTCTAAGTTTTTCCACAAGCCCGATGGCTCTTTGATCATCAGCAACCCGTCTATTGCTGAAACTGGTATGTATCGATGTCTTGGACGAAATTCTCGAGGGCTTGTGGAGCGTACGATCACTTTGTCCCCAGGGAGGAAGCCAGAGATCAGCAACAGATATAACTCTCCCGTAAGCGTTGTGAACGGGGAAAGACTTTTGCTTCATTGCATTACCAGCAGCGAACCTCTTAGACTAACATGGACCATACCCAGTGGGGTGGTCCTCAACAGGCCACAGAGAGCTGGACGATATGCCGTACTACCTAATGGGACACTTGCAATCCAGCAAGTATCAGTTTATGATAGGGGTTCCTATATGTGCAGAGCGGCAAACGAGTACGGCAGCTCTCAGCTTTCTGCATCAGTAATTGTGATTGCATACCCACCTAGAATTACTAACGGCCCTCCTGCTGTGACCTACGCAAAACTTGGAGTTGCTGTCCAGTTAAACTGCATAGCAACTGGGAACCCGAGGGTGGAGGTAGCATGGGAAACCCCAAATAAAACCCGCCTGGCTGTCAGTGCGCAGCCCCGCCTTTTTGGGAACAAGTACCTTCATCCACAAGGTTCCCTCATCATCCAGAACCCGACACAAAGAGATGCCGGTGTCTATCGATGCACAGCTCGGAATGCCATAGGCACAGACTCTAAAGCCACCATTCTCCAAGTGTATTGAAGAATGTCACTTCATATTAGTCCTTTGCCCTACTGTATGCCCGAGCAACTGCCAAGGTAAAAAATGTATTGATCATAATGTTGTAAAAACTGCTGTCACAACAATGAAATATCGAGATTGATTAAAAGCTGCAGGGCTGTTTAGAGGCAAAAAGTATTTTGCCGCTCCACTGCTTACCCATTACATACATTTCTAGAAAATCCCTATAAATGGGAATTATACAGGGCCTTCCATTTTGAGCAACGCTTGCTTAATTAATAAATGCCAATCAGGTAGGGAAGCAGACTATCATGTTTTTGCATTGCATAATCTTTACAGTGCTCATTGCTCATGGACAGTTGCTGTTGTTCTCATTTATTTTGGATACCAGTGGTACCGTGAAGACTACTGCTATTCTGTCCACAGTAGTACTACAACTAATCTATGTTATTATGAAATGGAAAAACACTGCATGATATTAAATAAATATAATTTATAATTTTGGACAGCTCATCTGTTTGTGTTTCCTGGAGAAGACACTGATCCATTGATCCTCTCTGACCAAAGACTCTCCTCAGCTGTACAAGTACCTTGACGTTGATCAGTATAATTTCTTCTAAAATTGAGATGAGAGTTGCGTAACGTATAACTAATTTTCATGGAAATATAGTTTAACATCATTACAGAATTTATTGTAGGTATGCATAAAGTTGCTAATACGACTTCTACATATTTTTCACTCCAAAAACATCAGTTTATTATCCTATACTCTTCATAAATGTCCATCTCAAGTTGTTTCTGGGTTTCCATAACTGCACATATTTCAATAACTGATTGTCTTTTGCTTTTGTCAGCAGTATGCACCTTTTTTTATCTACTTGTAGAAATTGCTGATCAAGGTTCTAAGTCACAAGTTGTAAATTATTTGTTTCTAATAGACTGTGGTGCATAGCTATTTTCCTAATTGTTAATAAACTTTTTCTACAATGCTCGGAGGAAAAAAAATGTTTTATTGCTGAATAAGGGAAAGCAAAAGATTGGAAAATGATGACTCAAGAATGTTTGCCACTGCATGCATAACTGATAACGGTTTTGGAATTAACTTTGAAACCAATGAATTCACAATTAAAGTTTCACAAAACACACAGAAGTGTATGACTTTATATAATTTTTCTTGATGAAATTATTCAAGTTCAAGTTGGATGTGATTTTTTTTCAGCTGTCCTTAGAAAGCAGAGCACAGTTATGAATCTGAGAGAGTACTAGATTTAGCAAGCTGGATGATAGAACTAGGTCACCATTATTCTTGAAGACTCCCCTTGCAATAATTCCTAAGAGAATACAGCTGCAGTCTCATCTTCCAGAAAAAAAAACATCTGGAACCAAGAGGAAATCCCCCCATTAGTTCAGCAGATTTGGCTGAAAGAGTCACACTTTGAGAAATTTCCATGGTGGAAGTAATAAATTGCATTTACTCTTTTTTTTTTATTGTAAAAACGTTGGGTTTTGTGTATTTTCAGTAACGCCTTCTATTGGCAATTTTACTTTTATGCAATACTTTTTGCCTTAAGTAGTATACTTTGCTACGTTTCGAGTCCCTTCCTTTATGAGTAAAACAGAGGGTGTGGGAATGGGACTAAAGAAAGGAGCTAAATTAGCAGCAGAACAAAGAGGTTGCTGGCGTGTCTGCGGCTGCAGGACGGCACAGTTTCGGAGAGAAGTCTCCCAGGAAAAGAAGTTGTGTGCATCCTAACTGATCACCGCTTCAATGCACCATTCAGCAAGCTAAGTCATCGGATCAAACGAACCCAACTTTTGCATGCTGGGTCTGATTTATAACTCCATGGACTAAATAGAAGAAAGGGAAACCTGATGGTGGTCACTTTTGTGGTCCTTTCTGAAGTACAAGTGACGTTAGCTTGGGTAGCATGGTGTGTCCATAATTCACTTCAATCCACATAACAATGAATCATCAAACCTAAATCCATAGTGAATGTAGGCCCATAGCTGCATGTTTCAAAAGGATTACATTACTCTTATGTAGCGACTGATTCACCAGAAATGAGTGAGTGTCACTCCACTCGACCTGGTAGTATGAAGGTTGTACAAGAGACTTTACAGAGCTAATATATCACCCCCGTTAGCAAGTTGGCCCCCATTACAAGAAGGCAACTTTAAATGACTTCCACATACTGGTACAGAGAGACTGAGTGGACTGGTTCTAATTCTACAAAGACACTGAGTGGACTGGTCACAGTGGGAGAGAGAGACTGAGCTGACTGTGGGACGGAGACTGAGTTGACTGGTCACAATCGGAGAAAGAGACTGAGCTGACTGGTTATAGTGGGACAGATTGACACACTATAAGTATAAACACATTGTAGTACTCTTTCCATCTCTGGAGCTTGTCCATTAATCATCCCAGGCAGGGTTAACCAGTGCCACATTGTACTCCCTCCACTAATTTTTTTTTGTTGCCGATGAAGTCAACATTTTCCACTCTGATTAGGCTGCAGTGATGCACGTCGTCCCCCAGCTAAAGCAGATAGATCACAGCTCTCCACAGGGATGTCTGTGTAATATGAAGCTGTCTATTTGTGACCCTTGAGCTACTTGAATGCCTCTTTACGCTGCTCAATGCAGTTAGCTTGCTGTGCTTATCTGCTCGGACTTCAGATGGTCTATTAGGGAAATTTACATCATAGGAACTTAAAAAAGAAGTCACTACTTAAGGGATCAAAGCTGAAAAAAAGGCACGTATTATGCTGAGAACAAAAGCAAGTGAAGCTTCAGTGAGAACGACTGGCTTATCACACGGTGCTGTAGCTGACGGATGAATCAAAGACAGCAGGAGAGAGTTGTGGCAGTGGAGAATTTGTGTCCTACAGCTGCAACATCATCTACACATCAAGGCACTTTATGTCTGAGCAGCAGAGAAGCTGGATTTGAAGAGAAGTTGAAAGGACTGCTCCATCAGAGCAGTCCTTTCAACTTGGCTTCTCTCTTCAGTGCATGACAACATGGAGTGGTTTCCTTGGTGAAGAAACAGCACTGAGCTGAACACCTTCCTTCCTCAGATGCTGCTGTGATCCTAACGACATTTTCATCAGTCTCCGATTTAGCGCTTTAAGTATGCGCGTCTGATTTATTGCTTGTTTTTGACACAAGGGCTGAGCAGTCTTCAAGAATGCTTGTGTTCATAGTAAATCACCGGAGCATCAATGTCAGCATATAAGCAGCTAAATTGAAAAGAGGTGACACAGAATTTAGTGGCCTTGATGGTAATTTGTGGTCGGCACCGTAAATCTGCCAAACTTCTAAAAGTTCAACCGACTAACATTCTGAAGGTCCCCCGCCCCCATCCCACACACAGACTCACACACTCCCCCCGTTAGTGTACTACAATCAGTATCATACTTTTTTTTTTTTTGGTTAATACAATGTGGGAATATATGAAGGTATATTTCTCTCTTTAATCAATATGTTTTTTAGGTATATATATATATATATATATATATATATATATATATATATATATATATATATATATATATATATATATATATATATATATATATTCACTGAGAATAGATTAAATTATTATAAACCTTCACTCTAAATACAAAAACCTAGTTGAGTTTGGATGGAGTGGGCTGAATGGGCTTCTTAATGGAATACCCACCAATAGAAACTCATTCAGCAGGGGCTGTAGTCCAGGACAACATGTGTTGCTTCAGTCTTCACAGTAAAGAAAATAGTTAGGTTTAGGAATAAAACATTGTTTGGGATTATTTAACTTTGGTAGTTTTCTCACTGAAACGACACAAGTGACATGACAAATAAAATGATTTATTTGTCATATTTTCTCATGTCACATGGGGAATTAACAGCGGCCTCCTGGATGAAAGATCCCATCAAGTTATTTTTAATTAGAGCCCTAGAGATCCAACCCCATATATTGAGTGTTCTCTATATCAACTCTTCTGTTTTAGGCCGTTTGACAAATATCTTGTCAAATATTCTCTGAGGTTCCAGCAGCTGTGAACTGAACTTTGGACCTTTTGAATCTTCTCCCACCCTAGGAATTAGCATGTAAGTCTGAGGCTAATGTAAACATGTGGCGTATTCATTTGTCATTTATTCTGCGTGGCACAGAAAGGATTCACTCTGTAATTTACAGGATTCCACCCCACAGAAATAGCAGCAGTCAAATCCTTCTTCACGAGCTGTCTGGAAAATGTATCTTATCAATTCATGAGGTATGAAATGGACCTTCAATGTTCCAGATGATGCATCTGCCCATTAAATCCAGTGCTGACTGCACTACGGTTTGTGGCTCAGTTTCAACTAGCAGCCTCCCACTGAAGGACAAACCCCACCCATCGGCTCCTCCCCTCCAGGGGGCCTCGGACCGGACGCCTCCTCCACAGCTCGCTGTCATTACTCTTGCGATCTCCAATTAGCTTGATCACAGAAATTGTGGTTTATTAGAATTTGAAACCGCTGGTTGAACCGCTGATCAAATTAGCAACTTTAAACATTGATCCATACAGTCATGCGACAGCTCCCACACGGGATGAGCGGAGGAGGCGCTTCAGAGCTGTTAACCCCGAAACATATGGTGGTGCTTAGGGTTCTCTGACATCTCCCATTTCGCTCCGGTCCACACGGTGTACGTCAAGGTAAACACCGCATGGCTTTAATAACAGCTGGGACTGACTAGCATAGACGTCTAGCCTACACCTGCACACACACACACACACACACACATTCCTCACACCCCTTTGGTTTCCTCCATCCTCTCTCCCTCACACACACACACACACACAGACTCACAATCATCAGCAGATCACAAGCACTCCATCAAGCATAAAGCTGTGTACTCATCAAGAAACTAAGGAGTTCCAGATGGGAACATTATCAGTACTGTTTGTTCATCCAAACCCGCTAAAAGAGGTAGGAGACTGGAAAACACAGAAAGGGGACAGAACCTCACAAATCTAGTAGACCTAACAGTTCCTGCTCATCTCACCAAGCAAAGCTTCTTATTTATTCTCCTGGGGATTTGCATCGATGTGGCCCAATAAGGTTTTTCTTGACTGCACATACTGGTGTCAGTCCCACACAGTCAAAGCAAATAGACTGGGTGAGTGCGGTGAGATTCCTCATACGGTGTCATTGAGGGTTACGTCAGGGAGGCTGAAGGAGTTATTCATCAAACTGATTTTATTTGGGTCAAGTTCAAAAATCGCATCAGACATTTCCAACAGACGTCGGTGGTCCCCAGAGGAAGAAGCTGACCGACCTTGTGTATGAACGTCTTGTTCCCATCAGGGTGAAATGCAGTAACCTTTTATCCGATGCCATCGTCAGATCAATATTTTGGTTTATGATCAAATATCAGCTTAACCAACCACATCAATAGCATTGTTTCCAAACCACGGATACAGAACAATGAATGTCCCAATTCCTGAAACAAAAATATGTTTCATATCAGCCTAATAGCATGCTTGCAGAAATGCATAATACCACATGGTTAATGATGTGAAAGCATTTGTTTGCTTTAAGCTGGAAAAACAAAGTTTCAAAAGAGATTGTGTCACAGTAAGAAAAAAATCAAGGAGGTTGCTTAAAAACACAAGTTCAATTGCTGCCTTACACTTTCAGAGTCAGATTGCATTTACAATTTGGTACAACTCATACTTTTTTGTTTAATTTAGCTATGGATTGCTCCCTGTAGGTTCACATGACTGTATAGTACATGTTTAGTCAACTTAGCAACGTTTAAAAGACGTATAACTCATGATCATGCTTTCTGTTTACTCAGTCTAATAAATTATTTCAACTCTTATTTGAGTTAGAAGGAAATGTTCAAATTACTTTCATCTAGTATTCTAGTTTTTACATTATAACAAGCCGATATCTAACAATTTCTATACTGTATTTAAACAAAATATTCAGTGGAGTTGAACTGAATATTCACAAAAAGTCTATGTAAAATGGACTTCATCAATTTGCAAATAATGAGCAACCCCATACATCTTTCATGAAAATGTCTTTAGGGTCTTCTCTTTTCTTTTTCGGGGGTGACGCCGCATTGCCCTCTATAGGCCAAACACCACTGGTTTTAAACTGCACTTGGGGTATCATAAGATATTCATCTAGCTTAGAAGATAGTTGCTCCATAATGGAGGACAGCTCACCAGCAGGCGTAGCAAGAGGACGTCTTTCTTCTTGACAGAATAGACTCAGGGCTGCACAGTATTATTTTTCATGGCTTATTGACTCCCGGTGCAATTCAGAAATCCTTTAATGTGCCATCCTTTACTGCTCCTCCAGCATTGGTAACTCTTAGTACTGTACATCATACGCTTTGCAGTGCAAAAGAGCATGAGAGCAGAAGATAGTAAATCCAGCCCCCCCCCTCAAGCAGGCTGATGAAGGATGAGCCTGTGAAGAGTCGGTGTAGTTGGGTTTTCAAAGTAGTGGAAGATTCTCCTTCAGGGACAAAATGCTGCGAGAGTCAAGAGGAGATTGTTAAAGGGTCACTTCACCAGTTTTACAAACCAAGAGTTTACGGGTCAGGGGGAGTATTATTTTACTGCTTGTAAATCTTATGCCACAAATATTTGTTTGTGTCATTTCAATGGTCTGAGAGGTTTTTATTTTACAAAAAGGCCTCTCAATAGAGGCTATTGAGAGTTTTAAAAGTACTGTACATCGTTTTGGATTTAAAAAAATGCTCTATATATAGGAAGACACCTCAGTCTCTGATTGGGTTGGACCACTCCCTGGAAGCAGCTAATGGAATTGAAATAAGAAGTGGCTGCCGTGGACCTAGAAGGACTGCCAATTCCTGCAAAACACTCACTTTTTAAATTTGACTACTCTACAATTCATTCAGTAATATACAATATTTGTCTTGTGGTTGAATTGAATTTAGAAATTACAATGTTTGCCCACCTTAAACCAAACGAGCCCCTGTTGGACATATCGACCAGGTGGTCTAACCAAACTCCATGATCTATTTCTTTATTGGTTTATTTTTATTTGTTCAACCATTGAGCAGAATCTGCTGTGACAATTCTAACCTCTCTCAACGGTATAACTGTCATTAGAATTTAGTCTTTTATTATCTTGGACAGCCACATCGGTTATTAATTTATACCAATGTTTGCCACATGTGTTGACACACTTTGTCAAACCTCCTCTTGTAATTACCAGCGGGAGGCCGACATGAATGACTTCTCCCTGCTGACAGCTCATATTTATGCGGAGTCTCACACATTCAGATGTACACTCATCTGCCAACTCATCATTACAGCAGCTGATTTCACTGATTTACACACTTTCCTCTGAAAGGAGAGCTCAGCAGCCGACTCAGCTGTTGCCACTTTGATAAAAACCTGCACAGTCTGGGAGCTTTACCATAAAAACGCAGCTAGTCTTTGGTTTCGGTTCGGTATTGAATATTGGGAGCATTTTTGTTGCCTCTTTTGCTGCTCTCAACATGGCAACAGCCGAGCTGGCACATGCTGCAACTCCACAACTCCGCTGCTACATTAATGCCATACTTCCTGTTTGCTGCAGCTGCAACCTGGTTTCAAAGCTACTCTGTCAGAATTATTCTAAAACGGATGCTCCATCTGATTCCTTTTGCCTTCTTAGAGCTTGATGAACGAGGCGGTTGAGAGAAACCAGCAGCCTGTCCCAGGATCGCTGTTGGCACTTTAATCTTGATGAATCAAAGTCAAGCGGGGCCCACTCGTCCGAGAGCAGCGATGTGCCATGTTGCCTTTCAGAGCAATCATCATGAGGCCTTTTATACCAGCAGCCCGGGCCGGGCCCGAGCTCACCTCCCGCCATGTGCTTTGTATTCAGCACACCATCTTCCTCCACTATGAGAGAAATGCCTGGAAGAAAATGGCATTAAACCATGTGCCCAACGGATAAGGAACACACAGCATACTGCTGACTGTAGTCAGACATGTATTAATGGCGCGTCCCTGCTTCTCTGATGGGCTGCCGTGATGGAGAGTTCTGATAGAAGAGCCACAGTGCTCCCTGGTGGAAGAATGAACACGGTCTGTATGTATTCATGTGTGTGTTTTTACTATGTGAACTCAAACGGCATGAAGAGAAAGGTATTTACTTTACACAAAAATATTTATTTGATTTATGCTTTATGGCAAACCAGGATATGTATTCTCACAGAGAAGAACATTTGCAATTTGGAAATGTTGAATCTATCTTTTGCTTTTGTCACGTAGAACATCAAAAAGGATCACGCTTTACATATGACCCCCATCATTTTCCTGGAAGCTTCTTTCATTTGAATTATATGAAAAATGGGAATGGTGAAAAGACGTTTTGTGAGCACGTCGTTGGAAGGTGTTCACTGTTAAATTTAAGGATTGGAAGCAAACCAGTTGAGCACTGTCTCTACTATTACAAAATGGCATTCCAGGGAATGCTTAGGAAATTGGGGCCCTGTGAAATAAAGCGTGACAGAATGCTTCAACATCTTCATCTGTCATTGTAAAATGTGTACCACTGCAGAGCAAAATCATATTACACAGTTCGAATATGTTTGTAAGAACGAGAAGTCGGAGTTTGATATTCGGTGCTTGCATCAGTCCCAATGAAAGAGTTAAAGAGACCTTGTGTTGGTTCTGATGCATCACACTTGTTTGTACGCAGGAGTTTGATGGCCATACATGGGGGGAACAAACTGAAAGCATTTGTTTCATTTTACATTGCGAGAATGAAGTTGAGATGTTGAGAATTATTTGCAGAAGCTAGATTGATTGATTGATTGATTCTCAACATTTTTTCCTTATTTTTATACGGGTATTTTAACGTTATTGTTAACATCTTTACTTTCAGCCTGCCTACAATACTTTAACAGATCATCTAAATCTAAAGCTTTGTATGAAAATAAAACGATCCCAGTGAAGAGTGCTGGCATTGCATCGCTCTCAGCGCCACGACACTACCACTGTAAAAAAATAGAATATTCATGTTTGCTTGTAAATCTCATATGGTTCAGATCCTACAGGACACAAGTGAGTTTGGGTTACGGAGGTGGTCCTGCGCGTTACTCCAGAAAGCGGTCCAGCATCTTCTGGATGTTCTTGAAGGCGTCCCTGCCCAGGTAGTCGGCCTGGCCGGCCTCCCACAGCCTGCGGTGCTCGAGCCGCTCGGCTTCCGTCTCTCTCTTTGCCGCTTCGTCCGTCTCTTTAACTTTTTCCGTCCCTGCAGCCTTCTGCCGTGATCAAGTAGCAGGATAACAAATCAGTTCATTACAAAAAAACGCAGACTCTCTGCTCAGGCTGACATTTGTCATCTCCAAGCAATAGCAGAATGGAAATGAGCTTATGAAATCAGGAGGGGCGCAATGATGTTATGCATTCCTGGTCATCTTCACTTCAGCTAACTGTCTTAAATTAGATTCAATAGCATCTCTCCTTTGTGCTCAGCAGATACATTGTAATCAATTCATGTTTTATTCATGTAAATAATCAGTTCAATGCTTAGGAATTAAGAAGAGAGGCGTTTTGATTATATCATTGATATACATTTAAAAAAACAACTATATTAATGACTTAAATAAGCAGGACATAGATATTTAACCCGCTGGCTCTTACATTGTGACCAATACAGGGATGAGGCTGGTCCAGGATAGAAGCTTTACATACTGGATCCGTGTCAACGTTTGAGGTGCAAGCGCCGCCCTCCGCCCCCTCTGCCCCCTCCGCCTCCTCCGCCCCGCATCCGGGCCCCTCCTCCTCCACTGGCGTGTTATCTGTGAGGGAACACTGCAGGCACCACACGCCCGTCACCCATCAGCGCACACTGTGCGCCATGCAAGAGCAGCTCAGAGTGTGGAAGCAGCGGCTGTGGATGGATGTTCACGGCTGTTGTCCCACAGGAAGCCGCATGTCTGCTCAGGCTAATCTCACAGGCTTGTTTGAGCACAATGCATCACGTTGAAAGGAATTAAACAAACTAGGAGCTCAGAGGCCTTTGGCAGATAATAAGCTCTGTGTGCCGGTGTTTTTCTGCCCGAGTCAAATGCAGTCAAGCAGAAGCGCTTGTGCATTAACAGGAACTAACAAGAGGCACTTGAGCCGCCTAATAAGCTACCGTAATAATCAACATGAGATATTATGAACACACTGTGCTAATAAGGTCATCCATTCTGCTAATGAAGGGATTGATCTGCATCTCTATTGACTCCTCACAGAACATGCAGACTTCTAATGAAGTTGTTGTAAAGGATATATTTTCTCATGAAGAAGGTTGCAGACTCCCCCTGCTTTCATGTTTTCCAACATTTCCCAGACATATCTCTTGTCTCAACGAGAACAAAAAAGTGATATGATGGTCCACATATCATGCATTGTGGGTGTGGATTTGAAAACAACAATACTTTCCAAAGGGTCCTAACTGTTCTAATCAAATCCAGTCAAATGTTCATATATGTAAACACAGCCGTGCGAAGACATCTGTCTACTATACTACATGCACGGCCTTTAAAGCAAGACTCGTTATTTTGATTTGGGACGGCACAAAAAGCAATAAATATGTTGCACAGTAACCTTCCTACACATCCTAGAACCTTTCCTTTGGACATCAAGTGAAAGGTGCATTGTTATTTGTTTGTGTCCTGATTGTGTAGGTCAATATTCTCTCAGCCTTGTTTTCTGTCACTTTAGCTTCTCAAGGCGTCACTATTTGGGGTCATTCTTTGCCATGTGGAGAACCGTGTGGAGGCCAGAGTTTAGCACCTTTAATGATTGTAATTTTTGAGATGTGGTTTTAGAAAGCCTCCTTTTATTTATTTAAATAACAATGTGTATTAAGGTGTTTCAGACCCTGAGGCCTCCTCTATAGTGGGAGAATGCTCCCATTACACTGAGGTACTGCACTCCCATCTACACAAACACTCTCACATCCAAGGAGCCCTGACCTTGACCACTAACGCTAACTGTGACACCAGGTAAGGTGTGTTGGTGTCCCAGCTTACTGTCTCTGGTTCAGGTGGGGGGCGAAGACTCTCAGCGGGGGGCGGCGAATGTACAGGCAGTGAACTGGGACCGGTGAGGGTGTCTCTAAGCGGCGCGTTACCTTCGCCTCCTCGCTCTTGGACCTGTAGAAGAAGGGAGGATGTTGAGTGTCGGAGCAACAACCAATCAGGGATCACAGCCATTACAAAGGAACCCTCAGTTACAGTTTAGCAGTCACGTGAGGATCTCTTTATGAGTGCATCACACCTGTTGTATGTTTATGATGGTGGTATTTCCTATAAGGGTGATGGTGATTTGATATACTTTAAACAGATTAATGCTCTTTTATTTCTAGTGAACCCTTAGAATGTTTTAGTCGGAATAAACATGTGAAAGGCATCTACAAGCAAACATGACCAGGTTAATTCCCAAAACAGATGAATTAAGAATGAATCTTGACTCAGTGTGGGTTTACCTGTATGTCTATCTGTCCTGTGTGCAGATAGACATACCTTAAGAAGTCTGTGTAGCAAAGCTGTATGTGTATTTCTCTCTTTGTATGTATACGTATATTTAACACGCTGGCTCTTACATTCTGACCAATATAGATATGAGGCTGGTCCGGGATAGAAGCTTTACATACTGGATCCGTGTCAACGTTTGAGGTACAAGCGCCGCCCTCCGCCTCCTCCGCCCCGCATCCGGGCCCCTCCTCCTCCACTGGTGTGTTATCTGTGAGGGAACACTGCAGGCACCACACGCCCGTCACCCATCAGCGCACGCTGTGCGCCATGCAAGAGCAGCTCAGAGTGTGGAAGCATATAAGGATGATGGAGGTTTGATATACTTCAAACAGATTAATGCTCTATACATTTCTAGTGAACCCATTTCTTTTAGTTGGAAGAAACATGTGAAATGCATTTAGAAGCAACCATGACGGGTTATAACGGGTAACGGGTTCCAATAACAGATTAATTAAACTATGTCTTCCATAACATAGACTAATTAACAAGAACACTTGTCCGTTTCATATGTCGATCCCAGGATGACAACACAACCACCTTGCCCATGTATATTACATTTTCACAGAGGATATTTTGACGTATCTGAGTGACAGATACTCTCACATGCTCTCACATGGGGTCCACACATGTTCACATACAAGCATGTCCTGATTGGAGTGAAGAGCTCAACATGTGCTCATGGCTTTTGTTAGATCCCAGTCTGCAATATACTACCAGGTCACCATGGTTCCAGGATGTCCGTACCTCTTGTTGTTTCCCTGCTCCAGATAATGTTGTGTAGCCGAGGTATTCCTTCCACCACAGAGACACAAACTGCTCCATGCTGTGGGAGCTGCTCTCGTCCCTGATGGAGCTCCAGGGTTTCACTGCTCCGATGAAATGGACCACCTTCGCGTTGTGGCCGAACCTGCAGGAACAAAGCTGTGACTCCTGCATGTGCTACGGTTTAGCATTATGTGGACAGCTGAGTGGGAAGGGGATGGCGCTGACCAAGGAAGACACAACCTATTTAGATTCAATAGAACAACGCTAGAATCGCTAGCAAATGGAAAGTCTGTGCATATTGTAGAGCAATTTCACAGCTGTTTGCGCAAATGTTACACAGAGATGTGCATTTTATGTTTACGTGAGCCGACTTACGGCCCACACTCACTGTCGGAAGGCGGGGAGGTAGCTGTAAAAGGAGCTGCCGCTGAGGTTGTAGACAAACGGGAGGTGTTTGCTGATGTCCTCGGCCGGCCAGCTGCTGAAGAAGGAGTTCAGCAGGCCCTGGTCCCCCCCTGACAGCAATAGACACAAATTATAACTGCAACGTGAGCGTGTAGATATTGATGTGAATCTAGAGCGGGTATGCACCCGCAGTCCTATGTTTCCCTTGTGAAGCTCCTTAAAGCGGAGCACTGGGAACAGCAGACCCCTATAGTCAGTATTCAGAGCACACCCGGCTCTCCGCCTGACATCATTGCCCTGGTTACCATCAAAGCTGCCGTGCTGCAGCGCGTGCTCCAGCAGGCCGCTGTGGGTGCGGAGGGACGGTCTGAAGACAAACACGCCTGAGTTGAAGCAGTCGGGCCAGCCGGGATCAGGAGCCGCAGACAGCTCGTCTCTCTCGAACAGCTCGTCCACGTTACACAGGACCTGTCAATCAGAGGGCGGAGGTGTGTGCACACATGTGTGTGTGTGTGACACGTGGGCCTTTTAGAAGCAAATGATGTTGCAGCAGTCTTCTAGAGTGTCGTCTATTTCGTTGTGCTCTTGATGTTTTAATGTGCAGCACGGAGCGTGAACTGGTGGTACATGTCTATGGGTTGTGGGTGTGTCTTCAGGGACCATGTGTATCAAAACATTGCACTTTGAAAGGTTTTAAAAGGCCCCAAGCTCTTTAATTTTTTGAACCAAATCTTAGTCATGGCCCAGCATGAAGCTCACCAAAGGTCAGACCTATTATTTTTGACGTGAAAAGAAACTGCTCTTAGTTATAACTCTGTCCTGCTGCCACCCCCATACATACACAGACAAAGGCTGCCCCCTCACCTGAACCCCCCCCCCCCCCTCCCCCCCTCCCCCTGGGTCTATGTATGAACATCAATGTACCAACACACTTTTGTAACAAATACACAACGAGCGGATCACGTTACCGGGAGCCGCAGATTGTTTGTTGTCATTAGTGAAAAGTCACTTTAATGACTTAACTTGCACACTTTAGGTTGGCTAATGACGGTTTTATAGATATAGTTGTAGTTTATGAAAGAAAATGAAGAGTTATTGCATACAACTTAATAAATGTGTTTGCTGTTGTGGTTTTTATTCACAGGATTGATTGATTTCCTCTGCCTTAAGGTTGCAATATTACTTTTAGCTGAACGTGCAGGGCTTGACTGATTTACTTTGAATTTAAAATCACCAGAAAATGTTCTTCTCTCAGCCTGAAATATATCAGACTCCGACAAAGAAGCATATCTTATTTCATCCATTCATCGTCAAACCGCTTATCCTGCACACAGGGTCGCGGGGGGGCTGGAGTCCATCCCAGCCAACTTCGGGCGAGAGACAGGGTACATCCTGGATTGGTCACCAGCCAATCGCAGGGCTACACAGAGACACACAACCATTCACACTCACATTCACACATCTACGAGCAATTTAAAGTCCCCGACCTGATCCCCAGAGCATGTCTTTGGACTGTGGGAGGAACCCGGAGAGAACCCACGCAGACACGGGGAGAACATGCAGACTCCACACAGAAAGGCCACTGGGCGGAATCAAACCCAGGACCTTCTTGCTGTGAGGCAACAGTGCTAACCACCACGCCACCGTGCCGCCCCTTATCTTAATATCGTATTTCAGTTAAATGAATTACCTTCTCTATCTGTAAGTTTTAAGGCTTTTACTGTGAAGCGCAGCAGGTTGCTAAGCGATAGGAGCAGCGGAGGTAAAGCTTATCAGAGACCGCTGGATTCAGCCTATTGGGTTGTTGGAGGACCCAGTCCAGGCCTGCCACGAAGGAGGAGTCCTACAAGGATGCAGCCCATTGAATTGAGACACAGCTTATGATTTAGCTATGGTCTCAATCACGGGGCTCCCATGTGGCACTGCTTGCCAACAGTTATTCCCCATGCACGTTAGTGATATTTGGTTGATGCAAACCAATGCATGTGTGCACAAGTAGATGTCTGTGCCTCGGTGCAGGCATGACCTTAAGTTTGCTCATGCTGCTAACATGAGAAAATGTTTACAGGGAGCCAACAGATAAGGAACACGTCCCCAACACGTCTACTGACTTCGGGAACGACATGGGGACATTGGACATCAGGTCACCATGTGACCCGTAGAAGCATATTGACCGACAAATGGTTATGTGCAGGGGGGTCAATACGCCGCCATGTTTAAATGCTGCAGGGATTTGTACAATACCTTTGATGTAGCATGGATTTATTTAGACAGAGCCCTGTGTGTTTGCTGCTGTGAATTATTTCTCTGAAGAGTGATCAAAGCTACGGTTTGAAATAAAAAAAAATTGGAGGCTGGAAGTTCCACATCGACTGCCCTGGATTGCCCTGGTTATAAAACGCTCCAATGTTTCACAAAGGATGGCGCCTTTAGCGTGGATGGATGAAAATAATAATTTGTATGACAAAGATCTAATCTTTCGTTTCTAAATGTTTTTTGTGCTCCTCATGTTTTTGTTGTGTGCTTCTCTTTTTGTTTTCAAGCCCTCTGGCTGCAGAGTCAAGAACTTCTCCTGCTTTTGCTCATCTTCAGGACCCTTATTTCTGGCATTCTAGGTAAATAACGCGTATGTGTCATTTATGTGAAAAAAATATTTGCTTAAAATGTATTTTTGATCATCAAAGGCCAAAAAAAGGAGGTTTTACTGCGTGTGCAGTGGACTCACCAGTGTGTCCGCGTCCAGGAAGACACATTTGCTGTACTGTATCAGGGTCCAGCAGTGGATCTTAGTGAAGGTGATGCCGAGGTCAGGACGTCCCAGCAGGGACAGGCGGAAATGGTCGTCGCTGTCCATCACGTCCACCGTGATGACCTCATCGAACACGTCCTCCAGCGCCAGCCTGACGTGTAAAGATGGAGACGGTTAGGGCCCAAAACCAGCACCTCCATCCACCTCCTCATTTAGGGGGTTTATCGCCCACCTTGACTGTTGTGAGAGGTTCGGTGTCACCATGACGACGGTGCTGCGAGTCGTCCCGTGGCGCTGTAAACTTCTGGCCACCACTATGGCTCCCATGCAGTATGAGTCTGTGGTGGCCAGGGTGACGAAGGCCTCCCCTGCAGCACAGGGTTTACATGACAGCGTTAGACCTATATCATTAATATCATTGATATCAGCAGCATTCTCCACCTCGCCTGGGGTTAAGTGGAACACGTTCTTGTCTCCATGAATATGCACATGGCTGCACCGGCTCACCAAAGGTCCGTTATAGAGTCTGAATATAAAGTTGTGTGCTAGCTAGTTTTCAAACATCAGTAAATTGTACCAGGAGAGCACAGACTTGAGTGTAAATCACTTGCTAGGAAGCGGTTGGAGATACAAAAGGATGCATCTTTCAAATGGAGGTATTAGAAGAATGTGGTAGTAGAAGGTCCATGTCAGATGATGTGTTGACCAGAGCATACTCCATATCGAGTGCTCCATGAAAACAGGAAGTGAGTCAGCCTTTTATCATGTCCTGTTTGTTTCAAGTGTTCTTTGAATGGATTTTGGTAAGTGCCTGAAATTTTGTCTGCGGCTGTATGAGAAGACTAGACGTCATCACAGTGAAAACTATGACCACCTTTATGCTATATAGCTAAACGTTAGCTTTTTACTTCTACTGATTAAATTCACAAAGTGGTGTTCATTTATGATTATATGTAAGTAACGTACAGTCAAACCAAAGGTATGGAAACACTTTCTCATGAGAAAATGTGTCCAATCTTTTGACTGTTACTGTGAGTAAGTATCATAAAAGATTGGTTGCACATGTCATTGTAAAACCAAAGGAAAATACAACAATGCTATCAAATCATGGTTATGATTGGCATTGTTCTACCTCAGCCATATTTAAAAAGATTGCATCTACCTTGGTTATTCAATGACTGATTTAATGCAGCAGCCAGCGTGATGACAGCCACAAAACCACAGTGAGGTGTGTGAGGCCTTTCCAGTGTGTCAATAAACATTCTCATACTCAACTGGTCAAACACAATGCTCAGATGAATAATTAGAGACCTACGTGCATGTAAATCAGCATCTATGCCTCTAATGTACAGATCACATGTACATCAACTTAGCATTTCTTCAAGGAATTTTGTTTCTGGATCTTCTCATACGTCGGGAAGGTGCTGCACCCTGCGAATGTGTAACAATGAGGAGATCATTTGGACCATTTATAATGGTTTTAACCAGCATTGGTGATGTCAGTGCCTATTAGAGAAATACAGGCATTTATGGACACCTCTTAAAGTATCCATAACTGTCGCATTATCTCCACCTGCTGGAGTTTTAATGTGACACACAACGGGAATAAAAGAGTGAAGAACGAGCAACAACCCCGCTGAGATTCACAAATGTAGTTCTGTTCGAAAATGCTAACTAGATAAATTAAAAAAAAGTCTATTTCAGCAACATTTTGTGTTGATTTACAATTGTTTATCTGTAGGACATAAACAAAGGGCCCATATGCACAAGCAGATCTAGAGATGTAACTCTGCATTAGATGGTCATTGGGTTTTAGGCTTCATGAGTGTGTTTAAAGACATAGTGAGATGCTTTCAAAAGCTCACGATACTTCAGAGGCATTAGGGTGTGTTCCAGTTACGACCCCCAAAAGGACTGGAGTTCTGATTGTGCTCTGGCTTCTCTCATGGTGTGAGCGTCAGGGGTGGAAGCAGCTTCAGGTGAAACACCAAGTGCCATGGTGTGATTTGGCTGGCCGGCAGCCGGAGGCAGAGCTCGCTGACCTTTAGTCTGCAGGGCTCTGTGAGCGGCTTGTAGGGTCACGTTCCAGCTGGCACACGACGCAGAGGGAGCACGAGCACGCGCTCCGTTCTTATTCTAGGTCCGTGCGTAAAATGACATACCAACTGGAGAAGATCACTGTCCTGTCCTCCAGGTTCAAAGTTGGAAACCTGGGGGCAACTCTTTGTTTGTCTTTCATTTCTTTAACCTGACTTAACCTGTGTACAGATGGTCAACTCCCCGTTATTACACAATTGCCCTCAATCGATGAGTAGAACAATCTCATCTTTGAATGTTTTTAAAACCGAACAGGATGTCACCTACCTGACATCTTGGAAATCTTGTGCAAATCCAGCAGCTTTATCCGCAGAGACGATCCGGGATGGTCTACTGGTGTGTGTACGGAACTTTAAATACTGACGGGATGAATCAACATCTGACGCGTCACAGTGTCACCTTCCATCCTGTCACCAGAGTAAAGGGTGGAGCAGACCCTGTGTGTGTGTGTGTGTGTGTGTGTGTGTGTGTGTGTGTGTGTGTTTGTGTGTGTGTGTTTGTGCGCTCGTCTGTTTGATCAACTGGTCATTCAACCAGCAGATAGTGAGCCTTGCCAAGTGTTGAGCAACAGCCTCCACCTCCTGCCTGCTGTCCCTCTGATGAGAGCTCTCCACCCCTCCCTCCACATTTCACTGCACCAGTAATAATGGAGGAAACACACGGATAGTAAACGGAGCATAGAACTACATGAAGGCACGTGCTTTACTAAGATAATGCAAAGAAGTGGGACGCGGCTCCTATTGAAATAGTAACTTCTTTCTATGGAGGAAACTCCATCTTTGTGTTTGTACATTTGCGAAACCAAAAAACAGCGTAGAGTAAAAAAGTCTCCATAAACTTTAGTCCCTCTGACAGCGTGGTCCAAACGCAGAGTAACTGTACAATACCGCTTTATTGGTAACATGTAAACACTTTAAATCCACACACAAAAGTAACATTCGTTTAATATACCTGTGAGACATGACGAGAATCTTCAGGAGAACATGCGGATAATAGTGAAAAAGGCACACTGCCAAACATCAATCCCAAAACAGAAGTCAGCAAGCAATAACTCGCATTATTATGAAGTATTTACAGCTCACAAGGGTGCAACTCTTTTTAATATTCTAGCATCATAACAACAACCTCTGATGATGATACTGTATGTGCTGAGGGAAATGAACCATGCAACAGGCCTATGACTCCTTCCTGGAGAAATACACGTGTGAAGTCCTCTGATCTTGAGGGGGCATTACGATCACTAAGGGACGTGGCGGAAGTGGCAAAGATGATGGAAGCTCAGTTGCATATTTAGACACACAGCAGCTGCAATGCAACCGGAGCATGAATGGACAACAGTGTTGACGTGCTGGGGAAGTGTGTTTTCTACTTACATGCTGCTGTGTGCTCAGCAGCCCGAGCCAAGCGGCGGGCTAAAAGAAGCTTGTTATCCGTGGAGGTGAAGTTTCATAGTTGATGTAAAAATTGGGATTGGTGCAGCTTTAAGAAGATACAAGTCAAATTATGAACAAAATCGAATAACACAATGAAAAACCAAAAGCTCTGTGTGTCACATCAACGTGCGTGATACAGAGGGTCGTACTTGTTCCGCATGTACACATGTAACATCACCTCACAAGCAGCATTTGATATTAATAAATCTCTTTCTGCTAGATTTAGATCCAGCTCCGTGACATGGGGACGGCATTGTTGAGATAACTGTACGATCTGGGGGATGCTGTCCTCGACGGGTTCTTCTTTCATGCGTTTTTCCTCTGGTCATAGTTGTGCGTTGGCTCTTATCACTGGGTGTTCACAGTGCACCTTTCTGTGACATGAGCTTTATCTGACAGCCAGGACCTTCTTGTATTTTTCAAACTGGTATTCGGGTGTTGCATGCTGGTACTGGTACCCTTAAAGGGTAACCCTGTAATTCGAACGCTCCCACCACAGCTGTTGCATAACCACAGCGAGCATCCCCTCGTCACCCACATCATGAGGTTAGACAGCCAACAGCGTCCATTTCTCTACGTAAAGTTGTGAGACGCGTACAGTAACAGCTGGCCCTGCTAAGTGGACATATGATCATTATTAAATACAATAAAGCCTGTTTAGCGGCTCCCATCTGCAGCGTCGTCCCTCAACACTGGTGAGATTTAGTCACTCCAATCACAAGCAGGGGGAAACGAAGCAGGGTTTGTGCTTGGAAAAGGTGTGTGAGAAGAGAGGGAGAGGCAGCATGGCCAGCTGTCGTTGTCATGGGGACGCCCTAGTTTTGCTGCTGACCTGGTCCAGGTGTTTAAAGGCCGGCGCATGCTTCAGCGTCTGCGTCGTTGCGTCGACGCACTCGTTTCAATTCATGGTTCTGCGTGTGTTGCAGAGCCATTTACCGCCAGAACAACAGGTGGAGTAACGTGTTTTGTTGAAGATGACCTAGAGGGTCACGTCTATTTATTTATTTGTTTATTTATTTATCATAGACTTTATTGCCCCGTGCATCGCCACTGCTGCTTTTCATCGTGGACACATTTGTCCCGTATTTTCCTCCACAACTTTGTGCACCTCTCGACGGCGATCTCCCTCCGTGAATCCAACCCGCTTCTACAACCCGCCAATGACGGCTTGTATAAGCGCTCATATTTACGCATTTCTTCTGACAAAAGTTCTTAAATCTGATCCGTTCTCTTGTAAACATTCTTCGTGTTAATAATGGCGGTATTGTGCTATGAAAACGGAAATGTGAGACTCCGTAAAGGACGTAGTTAGCGGACCAATCGCAGCCTGGTGCGCTGCGGGAGTCGAAAGCGACGCAAGCCTAGAAAAATGGGTCAACACACGCAAGGAGGTGTGAAAAGACACGCAAGGGACACGCAAGGGGGTCTTGCATCTGCATCGCTCTGAAAACGCAGAAGCATAAACTAGGCTTAAGGCAGACTGGTGAAAACCACAGGGGGTCGGTTCACTGAGAAAAAGCATGAAATGTCAGAGGCAGACATAGCAGACGGGTCCTGGGACAGTAAAGCAGAGGCTCTCTCTCACACACACACACACACACACACACACACACAGGTTGGTTTTGATCGAAGGGAACAGAACAATCAAAGAGAAAGTGTACAAGTATTTTCAGTGAGCGTCTGACGCTGAACAAAACACACAAATGAGGAATATGCATGATGCACTGGGTAAGATATGAATATGACATATACAGGCGGGGGGAGACACCTCAGCTCCTCAGCATCAGCCGAGGAGCGCGGTTGTGTGTCTGTGGTGTGCGTTTCAGCATCCAGTGAAGGGCCACAGGACTGTCCCGTCTCAGACCAGACGTGGGACCAATGACAGCGGATAGGAGGGGGTGGGGGGGTCGGAGAGAAGGCCAGCTGCGAGGAGGAGTCCCACTGACTGTCCCAGGGTGTCTAGGAGGTCTTGAGCAGGTTGCTGAACACTGAGAGAACAGAACCATCAATGGATTAGGAATACATTTTTTTTTACTGCACTACTACATTCATCTAGTAAAAAATGTATATATTACACCCATATATATATATATATATATATACACTATATAGGAGTGTAACGATTCCTTCACTGAATCGATTAATCGATTTATATTCCTGCGATCCAACTGAATCGATCTATTCGCCGCAAATCGGCATTCCGGACAACATATACCGATTACAAACAGATTCCGATTGAAATGGTACATAATCGATTGTATCGATACTTGGAAACTGCACATTGGATTTAAGCACAAAAACGTCATGGATGTGTGTTTGTTTGTTTGTTTTTTAGCACTTTAGACACGTTAAACGTTACTCGATTCAGTCTGTCTGTCTGCGACGTCATCAGTACGCAGCGGCAGCCGCGTGAAACTCTGAACAACAAAACACAGCGTGGAGGAGACGACTGCGAGCGAGACATTTACAAACTAACTTATCGATCCAGCGTGTGGAAACATCTTGGCTTTTGCAAATACGGAGGTGTTCTAAATAAGTCGGTCGCTGTTTGTAGAATATGTAGAAGACAAATAAAAAACCACAGAAACACGAGGAATCTTTCCGGCCATCTACTAAGGCGCCGTGGGATTAAACAACGCCGACAGTCAGGACCTCTAGCAGCGTTACCGCTGCAGCAGCAGCAGCAGGTAACTCCAGCTCTGCAGACACCTCAGGCCTCGCCAGCACCAAACTCAACATCACAGTAACAATTGCCAAGTTTATCTGTAAAGACATGCGACCCTACAATGAGGTTGAAAATCCGGGGTTCTGTGAATTGATCCGAACATTATGTAATTTTTGTGTAATGTTTACATTGAAAATGGCACTTCATATAAAAGGTTAATACATTTGCCATCAATTATTGTTTGCTTGTTTATAATATCCATAATTAATTTAAACCTGATTTCCTTACAACAGGGATCTCAGAAACTTTGCCTGCACTGTCCAGTAAAGTCACTGAATCGATTTCAAGTCACTGAATCGAATCGTTCTAAATTAACCCAGTTCGTCCATGGATCGAATCGGCAACTATCTGTATCTATATATATATATAGATATAGATATATTTTTTTATCTTGTGGGCCCTGAAATATCATTAATAATAATACATCAATAACATAGCACTGTGCATAGGGAATACTTTTACATCACAACCTGCAGCAACATGAACCCACCTTGGAGACCGGACTGTGCGTCGCTCTGTCCTCTCCCGCTCTCTGGATCTGCACCTACGCAGACAACACGGGTCAGTGTGAGCAGCTTCCTGCTGGTTTGGGGATTTCTTTCTCTGTGGAGTGGTGACTGTGCCAGATGAAGAGCGGCATACTGACCTCCTTTCAGCTTGAAGCAGAGCTTCTTCTTTTGGTAGGCAAAGTAGCTGGATGCTGCTCCCAGCAGAGCCACGCCCACGGCGCTGACGATGCCCGCAATCTGTCCCGGTCCAGCTTCTGCAGGACACAACACACACACACACACACACACAGTGTTACAGCAAACTGCTGTAAAACTTCATCTGCTCCACATACCTCTTGATCTATTCCCTCCACTTGATGGACACATAACACCATAAATGTTTCTGGACCTGTAGAATGTCGTAACCTCAGTTTGCCACCAGGGGGCGGTGCACGACTCGGTAGGTGTTAGAGCTACTTGAGGCCGCAAAGAGTTCCCAGAAGCCACTGCGCCCACTGGGCAGAAGGGCTTTGTGAGACCAGCCAAGCAAAGCTCAAACAAAGAGAGTCAGTGAGCAGCAAGAACACCTCAGAGAAAGAACAGGGAGAGCGAGGCATAAATGGGAACACGCCCAAACTCCAGGGCAGGGTGTGGCACACATATGCACACACACACACACACACACACACACACACACACACAGTCATGAGCGAGAGGAGTCGGCTGTGATCGTGCTGTGTTTTAAAACAGGGCGTCACCAGGGCATAAAAAAGAGATGAAGACAGTGTTTTTCTTACACACACACACACACACAGGTTGTTTATATGCTAGTTGTTTATGAATTATCTGCGTATGAATACAGGAGGAGAAAACGTGTTTTTCTCCTCCTGTATTCATACGCAGATAATCTTGGTGTGTGCACGATTAGAAACATTTGGTTTAGTGAATTCACAATGTCCCTGCATCATCATTATAGTGTATTATGGTGCTTTTATATCATGTGATATATCACTGTGTGCTCTGCTATTTCTTTTACACATCAGAGTATTTTGTCATTGTTCGTGATGAAGCTGTTAAAAGACTTTGAATGTTTCTCTGAGGCTCAGCTTAAGTCCTGGTTCTAATACAGAGCTACAATCCAGCCGGCCCCTGAGGCCCCCCAGTCAGCACAGTGTGTGTGTGTGTGTGTGTGTGTGTGTGTGTGTGATGGTTCTGCAGTAACAAATCAAACACAGTGTGAAGTGAGCGCTGAATGTTGCCTTTTATTCATTATGCTTCATACGTCTCATGACTTACACAATGTAATCATCTCAGCCGCCTCACAAATCCCACAAAGACAAAAGCTTCTACTTCAAAGAACACGCCCCAATAAATATCCTGACTGGTCCCAAAGAGAACGCAGAGAAATACCCATGAGTTCCACGGCCAGTCGATGAGCCCCGTGAAGAGTCCTGACCTCTACCCTAACAAGCACACACCGTACGTACAGATTCTACAGCTGCAGGAGAACTCCACAGAGCCACACAGGGAGTCATGAGAGCTTATTAAAAACAACCTACACGGGCAACTCTATTCTACAGTCTCACACGTCGCGAACAACAGAACAACACTCTTTCACTTCACGTTACACACATGGAGACAGGTTTTCTATGTGAGACGCTATGAGCCAAGAGGTAAAAGCAAAAAAGAAACAAAAAAAGGGCCGATGCTTTATACACAGCACACTGTAAACCTGAGACAACTTAAAGGGAGAGTCCACCAGCACCAAACTATACGGCTGATCTGCGAGTCGATAGGAGGGGATATCTTCGGAGGACATCTACCACCTCCACATGGCCGCTGTCAAAGGCCCTTTTCTACGGCCCGGCCTGCAGCAGATCCATGGCCCGCTCTAACAGAGGCATCAACGATTTCTTTAAGTTGGATATCCACATATAGAACTCCTCTGGCATGTTAGCGTTTAGCGTCTTCAGGATTTGGCCCCACAGAAGTTCTGGATCTGCAACGACACACAATCGAAGCAGTGTTTTAGCCAGAGACAACCGGACCGGGGCGACCAGAGACGAGACCCCTGAGCCGGCTATCAGTTGATCCTCAGAGACACCACATAAGTCAGGTGAACATGTGGACAAGACCCACGATTCAAATAGAGAGTGACCAACGTAGATCGCCGCCGCGAGTAAAGACACAAAGACCACCAGCACAACAACTGTTGGCCCCCGCAACGAGAACACCAATCCTCTCAGGCGGGAAACTGCAAATTGCCAACAAGACGGAGAGATGAGTCTGCAGGGAGACGTAACGATGCCCGCACTGACACAAAGACAGGAAGCAGCCCAAGAAGAGCACAGGGAGAGACGGGATATAGACTTACCTTTAGGCTCGTCGGCTCCACCTGAGAGAGAGACACAATGCAAAATCCAGTATGAGGAGAAGGACAGCCGGTAGGTTGCTATTAAGGCCTCTGTGCTCTTCTCTATTAACTATGATTAACAACAGCAATGGTTTTATGACCTGAAGAGTGAAACGTACCCTGATTGTAGCCGGAGTCCCCTGCTCCACCTGGATTCAAAAGATAGGAGGTAAGGGTGAGTCAGGGTAGTGTGTGTGTTAGGGAATACTGCTTATTGTGCTATTATCATTACGCCATATACTGTTTCATTGTCCTGTTTTAATTGCGTTAAAACAGGAAACGGTGGACTCAACTGTATTTTCTCCACCAAACTGAAAAGCAAATCCAAAACACATTTGCAGACACTCATACGATGTCTGACGCACACATACATTCACCTGTGTAAGCTGTTTTAAACCTTGAGTCGACATACCCAGTTTGGTGTACAATGCCTTTTGCTATTACTGCTGTACTACTGACCTTTTTAACAAACTCATCATGCTTACATAGTTCACTAGCTCAATACAAGGAGACTGCATGGGGACGTCTAGTCGGAGTTGGCTGTGATCGAGTGAAGGCTCTTGTACTGACCGGGCTCCCCTTGCAGCAAGTAAAACTGACAAGTCGACTGAGTGTCTTTGTTTCTCGTGCTGTGATTGTTCTCTGGTGTAATCAGCAGGGTTCGTGGTTTCTAACTACGACCTAACAGTGTGTGGCTCCATGTATACAGCCAGGCTACAAAAGCTGCTGAAAAGCAGCCATGTGTCTCCAAACAGGCTGCGGCTTTCGGTTCCCTTCCCTCCCTCTGCTGAAAGAACTACTAATGACTTCAAGGCCCGGGCTGAACCAGAGCACGGAGACACCACACAAAGAGCGACAGGAAGCGTGGGTACAGGGGCGGAGCCTAGGTCTCTTCACTTGGTCTCCTGAGCCTCCCGGGATTCACATGATGTCACAGTATGGGCATGGACATGAGTGGGCAGCGGTTAACCCTGTGAAGCCGGTGCCGCAAAATAAAAGGTCATGGAACAGGACCCTCATACGTACAGAGAAACCCAACATGTACCAAAGTTATAGGGCCATAAATCATAATGAGACTCGTTAATACGTATGCTATGCAAACTGGAACAACCTGCTTTTCTATCCCACCGGCAGGTTCTGAGGAGGATTAATAAACCAAAGTAACCGAATATACAGTACCAGTCAAATGTTTGTACACACCTGCCCATTCAATTCCATGAGAAGGTGTGTCCAAACCTTTGACTGGGACTGAACTTATCCCGTACGGAGGACAACAGGCATCTTAACATTGTACAAGCATAACTTTGCCCTGGCCTCAAGCATAAATCCACGAGGAGCTCATTACCTGTGCGCCTGTGCACGTGTCTCTGGCAGTATGAGGCGTGTGTGCGCATATGAGCTTCGGAGGACTAAAGGCACATACCAGGAGACCACGTCACCCAGTGTGAAACCAGTTCAACGTCTCACTTCAAACCAACAGGGACACACGGTTCACACGTTGGCACGGACTGATCATGATAATACAGATAAATAATGAGAATAAATTATCTGGAGACACTCAGCTCATGTTACTTTAGACTGGACGGATGCATGCTGGGAAATAATGCAGCGTATCATGGCCGAGAGTGTCCTTTCATGATAAACTATCATTAAATTATGAGCTGGGGGTTCGTCAGACCAGACGTTGTTTATTAAACCTTCACTTCTCTGGTTGTAAACTGAGATCTAAACTGTGTTTGACTCACAATCACACAAAAACTCTACAGTTTGACAGCTCATCAAGGCACCACAATAATAACTATGCTAAACGGTACAGGAAGTGTTATTTCCACAATGCAAATGGGGGAATTTGGCAGGTGGTGCTGATGTCCTACCTCCACCTCCCTCGGGCTTGTAGTCTCCACCACTGACGTCCAATAAGTCGGAGTCACCAAAGGTTCCTCCACCTTCAAGAAATGAACAACACAGTGTCAAACCAATCTTATACCACTCTTAAACTGTGGATTACAGTTTTGGGATGTATGTAGTAAAGCTGACATGTCCAACCCGGCTGTTATAGATATTACAATCTACAATCTTCTTACTATCAATTATCTCATTACTAAAAACAACAAGGTGTTCTCAATAGCTCTCACATTTATTTAGATGGACGGAATGTTTGGGAGCTTGGTGACCTTTGACCAGAACATTCTAATCATTTCTTGGAATGGAAGAAAACCTTTGTGGTGAGTTAGAATAAATGAGCTCACGGTGTTGCTGAGATACAGAAGAACAACCTAAAACATGAAGCCTGGAGCCACCACATCACCAGCGTGAGGAGGACCAACGCTCTGAGGTCTTAGCTCTGAAATTTGGATTTATTGAAGAAAATTAGCAGATAGATAAAAGACTTACCTCCACTGCTTGGTGGCTTCACAGCAGGTTTATCAGGTTTGGGTTGAGGATCTGTGGGTACAAAGAGGTTGTCGCCACCAGACATTTAGTGAACACAGAAAGAAAGCCGATCCATTACAACTTAGGAATGCAGCAATAAATGAATTAACAATTCCAATAAATGATTGCCATACTCTGAAGTCCAATCGAACCTCAGGTTTAAAGCCAGAAAGAAGGGCGGTTTACCGGTTTCAAATGTCCTTACGGTAGGAACTTTTCACGCTCCGTCATACCGGTGCCTGCGTAACGACTGTTGCCGCTCTTTGGAAGGCAGCAAAATGTATAGTTCCCCGCTCACCGCCGAGGGGCCAGTGGTCGGAGCGATTTGTCTAACGTGTATTGAAATTAGGGTTGCCACCCGTTAAAATACGGAATCGTCCCGTTTTTGAGAATAAAATAATGCGTCCCGTTTTCAATCAATACGGGACGCGGTTTGTCCCGTATTTTCCGAGCTGTCGTCAATGCAGCATCCTATTTGTCCCCGTATTGGGTAATACTCTACACTGCCATCGTCTTTCTAACAACAATTAATAAACGACAAAAAACACTTTAACAGGGTAAAACACCAGGACACAACAATTTGTGACAAATAAACAATTTGTAACATTAGTAATTTTACATTTATAAAATGACGCTGCCAAACTGCATGCTGGGTACAGCTCGCCCGCTATCACAACAAGAAGAAAACACAGAAAAGAGCGATGCAGGAGGAACAACGAGAAACCAGAGATGCACCAAGAGAGGAGCGGCCTGCTGTGAGGGGGGTGTTTGGTGTTTTGAAAGGCATACGGATCCAAGTTGAAAGAAAAAACAATGTTGTTGCTTATTATCTTTCATACTTAGACAAACAAGACATCTGTTTAAAATAGTCAAACATTAGTTCCGTCGTGAAAGGCTAACTACAGCTGCTGCAGTGTAGCCTTGCCGAGCTTTAAAGTAACGCTGGGTTACCACTGTAGGTAGTAAGCAGGTTAAAGAACTTTGTTCTAATCATCACATACAGATGGAGTAACTATTTATCTAGCTAATAAAAGCCTTTGACCTCTCAATTCAACTCATCCTGAGAGTCTCTAGGGGTTCAGGGTGGTGCTGAAGGACACATTGGCTGGAGGACAAGTGGCCACAGACACAATGGTGTAATGATACCAAGTTTAATCCATTCCCAACCATTGTGCTTTGTGTGGAAGATGTATGGAGATGGTCTAAGAAAACAACATGTTCACCAGGCAACAGACGTGGGCAATACTTGGGCTTTTGATTCATGCAGAGGAATGCATCTCATATTAGAACCATTTTAAACTTCCTTACCAGGGCCGAGAGCATCCTCCAGATCCAGTCCAGCGCCACCTAGAACGCACAGGACACAAAGACCTCACTCATGAGATAATGCTAGTCGCATCTTTGTTTTTTTTGTCTTTTTGCTTTTATTTTGAAAGTCAGCGAAGTGAGACAAGTTCACCAAAAGTCCATAGCCCTTCATCTATTGGAGTGACACACCCACAACCCCAAAACCATTTGTCTCTACCAAAGAATCTTCCAAACCACGAGACGTACGTTAGACCTACCAGAGTCTCGTGAGCTTGGTTTCTTGGGTTTTACAGTCGGATCTGTGGAGGACAACACAACTAAGTCTCATCTTGAAACCACACACTGAAAGAATGTTTCAAATATCGGCTGACACCTTTTAAGGTTCAGGGTACGAGAGAGACACAGCAGCTTTAACGTGCACAGGGAACTTTACCTGGTCCAAAGGCGTCGAGAAGGTCCAGCCCACCTGGAGGGGAAAGGGAGCAGAAGAACTTTAGTGGTCAGTCACACAGCCGCACCCCATCAGGCTACTTGTCATCACAACAACACCATCAAGCAGGAAGTGGCTGCATCCGATCTAGAGCGAATTTACTACATCTCAGTCTCTATGGTTTTCCCTTCCATTTAAGTAGTGTAGACAAGGCGGTTCAGGTGTGGATCTGTGCGATGGCACACAGGTGTGACCACCTGTGTGCCATCGCACTGCGCTCCATTGTAAAGCGTGTGTGACATACTCATTGGGAAATATAAAGGGATGGAACTCTTAACACAGCACAAGTGGAAAACAAATTTAATAAAGAGGAAGTGCCTGCTAAATAAATATTTTTTCAACCCCCATTTATGCAACCCCTTTTCCTCAACTACTGGATGCTCACAACATTTAGATTCAAACATTCAAATGAATCATGTTCCAATTCAATTCCCCTCATGAGCGGTCATAACGTTGGAGATCCACAGACTCTGTCGCAAACTGGCGAGTCGCGACCATTGGAAACATCCCACAGTCAACATGAGTATGCAAAGGCTTACACGTTAGCATTTAGCTGAAAGCACCACGGTGCCAAAGCCCCACCCAATGGGATTCAGAGACTTGCTCCCCTCAGTGCTCCCGCTGCAGTGTTTTCCCTAGGTTTACAACTTGGAGGGGGGGAGTATTCGGGCAAAAAAGTGATCTATTGCACTTTTTCAGGGAGGGGGATTTGGGGGGCTGTTATAATGGTAGGGGGAACACTGCACTGTGTTCATGTGGTAGTCTAATAATAGAGAAAGGTCCTCTGTGGCAGCTGGAGAGATACAAACCGTCACTTTTGGGCTTCTCCGGGGCCTTCGGCTGCTCTTTGGGCTTTGGAGTTGACACTAGGAAACAGAAAGAAGTAAGCGGCGTTACTATTAGCAGCCCAACTGTCTGTCACTTTACCTCCATGTACCATGACCGCAAACATTCACTAAAGGTCCACTTAGGGGTTTTTTCCTGCCTCAGCAGGAAGGGTTGCTAAGTAGTGATGGAGACGATGGACATCAGTGGAGTTTCATACTGAGCAACATCCGCCCCCCAGAAGAAGACCATGTGACTGAAAGCTCCAGGTTTTTATTATTTATTGACGCTCTAGTGTCTGCTGCACATTTGTTCAGTGCATTAAAACACTCATCAGATCACTGTATAGAATGTGAGTAGATCATAATTAGTGTGCTCCATCGCCTCACAGAGGCAAAGCATTACAGAGAACATGCTCTTAGTTTACCTGAAACGTAAAGAACCCACAGTACATAAACCCATCTTCAAACAAAGGACCCGATATGAGTCAGATTAGATCGTGTGGTATTTAGCTGATGTAGAATTAGCTTACTTCCATTTGGCTATTATCCATGTTAGCACAAAGACCAGAGATCCCCATAAACTCCCTACCGGATGGGATTCACAGGGTCTCACCCGGGTCCCGGTTAAGGCCTGTCGCAATATGCGATAAAATGACATATCGCACACTCTCTGAAATCGCATGCAATATTTTTTGTTGCTGCGATATTCATTTTACATATAAATAAACGTCACCAACATTTAAGTTGGCGAGACCAACTTAAATGTTTCAAGGTGACAAGGCGAGATGCTGAGCGGCGCTCAAGCGCGTGAGATATGGAGCTTGTTTCATGGCGCGTCGGAGAAACAAAGCTGGCGTTCTTGCCGAGCACTTCATGAGATTAAAGAGCGAGAGACGGTGCCCTTTTCTCTACAGTAGCTGAACCATCTTAACGGGGAAAATAAGTTATTCTAAAAGCAGCCGAAGATTTAAGGCGTGGATGGCGAGGGGGGCGGCGGGAGCGGACGCACCTCGCAGCAACGATCGGACCCTGAAAGCACCGTCTCCACCGATTCTAATGTCTAACTATTCTGACAAATAAAACGTTATTTGTTCTTTGAAATAGCGCACTTTTATTACTATATGCTATTGTATTTTCATTATGTTATCAGTGGCATAAAATAGTCTGAAAATGGCAATAATATCGCATATCGCAATAAATGTTGGTGCAATAATCGCACAACAAAAATTTGATATTGTGACAGCCCTAGTCCCGGTCAGGTTACTTACCATGTGGACCAGGCTATATATAGATGAGAAATTCCCTCTGGGAACAGGGACATCACTATGAGCTTCTTCCCTATACTAGTGCGTTAGTATAGACTCATGTTGGGAGTCACGCTACATGTGATACATGTGTGTCAGGCCTGGGGGAAAACGCTGCGTCATCAGTTAGGGCTTTTGGAGTTTTAAACAGTTAGTTTAGGCAAAATAGTTCTAAGGGGGTCAAATAATAGGTTATTAATGAGAAAAATATACATTTAATTCTCTAGAATATGAACAAAGCAGACCTAGGAGGAACAGCAGCGTGACCTTATTGATTATTTCCGTAGCTGAAATTGAGTTCTTTTATTTATTATTAGTATTAGCTGTCCTATGATGTGATATTACTGTGCACATCATTGAGGTAAATCTTTAAAGGGAACACCCATCATATCATCTAAAAAGCAACACAGCTAACAATGACTGGTAGAGGCGGCGGGTTGTCCAGTGGCAATACACGGACTATGGATCAGAACCTTGTAAAAGCCCACTTCACACATGTGAACTATTGTATATGTCCCGGTGCAGAGAAAGCGCTCACCTGGATCGTCCAAAGCATCAAAGAGGTTGAACCCTGTAAGAGGAAGACACGAGGAACATCATTAAAAACTGTAGGCCAAGCCACCGTAGACATCGGCAATAGATCAGCTGACCAGAAGGTCCTCTCCTTCATAGTGGAAGCACATGTGTTCATGTGTTGTAAGGCGTGCGCTGCACTGTTTTGCTTGGTTCCTATGGCGACGCTGACTGATACACCGCAATGCTTTGAGGCATGAGTCACTAGGACCAGCAAGTTGCTTCCCCCTACAGAAAGAGCAGAGGCCAACCCTTTTTACCCAGGAGGCAATGGGACACCGTCTCTCCTCTTGTGAAGCTCTGGCCTTCATGACAGGTCACCGTCAGTGGTTCAACATGCACCACATCAACGCTACCTCCCACACTGCCAGGTAGCCGCCATCGGTCCTCTGAAAAAGGGGCCGACTACTCCTTGAAGCAGCTGCAAAAATGAATGCATTAATTGCAATCCTGAAGTAGACTAACAAAACAGAACCCAGAACCAAAGAGCCACGTGAAACTCGCTGGTAATCCTAGTAGTTCAAAACACATAAACCGTGGACGCGGTACAAGAGGACCGAGGCTCCATCACAGTTTGTTTGTTCATGTCAATAATGAGACTTGTGAATCAAGTTGGATATATTTCTCTCATACATCACACAACGTCAGATCATTTCTTCATACCAACAGGGGTTAGAAGCCGGGTTCAGCTCACATGATTCTTATGGTTCAATATAGCAGCTGAATAGTAAATACATGTTTGGTGATGAGGTGTTAGGAAAACCTAACCAGGTCACTTTTATCAGATTGCACTTATAAGAACACATTGGCTATGTATAATTTTGTATTTAAAAATGTACAGAAAAGTACTGTATTTCAGGCCGGTTGATGAAATTGACATAATACTACTACTTTCTTTTCCATTTCCTGATTGAAACCTGACTAAAGTACTTGTCTTTTGTGGGTTACAGCATTATATTTAGGTTTAGGTTTATCACGCTCCACACGCTATACCAGAATGTATCACAGAAATAAAGCTCACTGGTATTGGATACAACATATCAGCACTACTGTAAGCCACAAAATATCATCCTCGCCTATTTCCGTCAAATAGCGTGCTGAGTCTCTCTCATGTGCGTGCCTGTGGTTTTCTGCCACACAAAACAGTGGCACGGACTCAGCTCGGAGCAACTTCAGCCCGGATATTGTCTTTCTCATTGTTTGCTTCAGTCTGACGCTGTCCGACAGCAGGTACAATGGAGCTGTGGCTACTTTGTCGGTCCAGTTCTCCTTTACAGCCGTGATTTAACTAAAACGCGCTGCAGCGGGCTGACAAAGCACGATCACAGACTGTGTATGAGAAGAGGACAAAGTCACGGGGACATCTCCTGCTGGTTTGACATGTTGGGGGCGGAGATAAGAACGACTGTTTTACAATGAGCTTCCATAGAAAGATCTCAATGAAATAGTTAAAATTGTAAGATGAAAACACAGACAACACCCAGACCAGACAATGCCATTAATGGACCATCATTTACTGTATGAACATCATGCTGTATTGAAGACTTCTCGTAACTACAGATTGTGATCATAAACTCATGTTTACAATGATTAGTGATTGAATAAATCCAGAGAGAAGTAGAGTCATTTTCTCATAGACTTCTATAGGACCAGAGGAGTCGCCCCCTGGTGGTCAGTAGAGAGGATGCAGCTATAACACATGAAGCTTTGGCTTTACTCTACAGAACCATCGGTGGCCCCCGAGCCAGACCCGCAGATAGCGCTCCAGTTCATCTGAAAGGTTGAATTGGGTCGAGGTCAGGGAACTCAGGTCTCTATTTCTTCAAGACCGGGTGATTGTCATGTAAACAGGAAAGGGCCTGCCACAGATATGAAGACACAATTGTATTCTGCAGCTTAGGATGTCCCTTAAGGAGCCATTAGGAGCCATGAAAACATGATGTTCTAGTCCACTGCTGTAAAATGAGAACAAGCTGAAACTGGGCGCCACCCACCCCCCCTTAAAAATACCCACTGTAGCTTAACACTACATGGACCTCATCATATTCTACGATCTCATTTCATCTTATCCAAATAAATCACTTGTTTCTACTTCAACCTTCATTCACATGTAAAGATGCATAAACAACATGAACACACTGGGTATGCAATATGGAAAATACCCAGTGACAACATTGGTCATGTGATTTTTTTCCTGAGGTATTTCCAGATTTTTCAGCAAATCGGGCAGAGTTCACATAGTCTCCCGTTGGAGCCAGGCGGGGCCTGCGCAGCTCCAACACAACGCACATGGTTCTCCATCCACTGCTGACGTCGGCCTGGACCCACGCTTCACCTGTGTGGATCAGGTCCCGTCAGAGGAGCCCGTAACTCGGTCCGCAGGGGCCCCTTTAGGGTGTGAAGCGTGGACGAGTGTCCTCACAAGCTTCCTTTCAAGTGTAACCCCCTCCTCCCCCCTTGTAACGCATTAATAACAACACGACTACTGCCACACAAGCAACTGATATGCAAGGTTACATGTTGTGGCCTTTGTAAAAACAAAAAACTCCTTGTGAACTTTAATGATCTCACCTACGCCTTCAGTCACACACCAGTGAAAAACACCATAACGAGACCTCCACACCCCGGCGCTGCGGTGGGGATCTTACCGTCGTCCGTTAAAGTTCCAGTAACCAGTAGAAGGAGCACAGCGACCCTCAGACAGCCCGCCATGGTGACCGTAACTTCTGCTAGCTCCGTTAGCTTCGGGCGGAGAACCTGCGGCGGGTGTTCGTGGTCTCAGTCCGGGTCCAGACTGCTCGGCTCGGCTCGGCTCGGCTGGTGTCGGTTTACGGGTTTGGTGGGTGTGAGTCAACTTCTCCTCTGGGTGCGGTCACCTCGTCACAGGGGCGGCTCACAGGAACCGAATGGAGACACACGTGTGACTTTATCTAACTAGAAACAGATGCTTGTCGATTCATTTCACGCCGGACTGCGTTGCATATGAATTATTACAACCGGCGCAGATATATTTTCAAACCGAAGCTGTCACGAGGAGAGAAAGCTGCGTGTTGTTCATAAATGTCTCCCCGCATGGACATTTTCACAGTAAAGGTCAACGTTATAGAAAGTGTGTATGCGTCTGTAATGCAAGCATGCATGCCAGGGTACCATTACAAGAGAAGTTATTTAATGAATATTATAAGTAATCCAGGGAAAATAGGAGTGTTAGTAACAGTGTTGACTACACGCAGATATATTTTCCTTAATCTATGTACACAGCAATTCTCAATAATCGTTGGACTGTTTGATACAATATGTTTAATAATATAGTTTAATCAAAGTCAGAGAAAGCCACAGACTATTTGCCTTTGGCACTAATATTTTAGTTTTCCACCTCCAAGTAAATGAGCACACGTATTCATATCTACCAGTAGGTGGCAGTATATTTGTATATTTGCTCAGCATATAATATTTGTTCGAATTAAATTGTTACAATATTTGAACGGTTTTAATAGCTGAAAGTGTGAAAGGGGTGAAAGGTTCCACACGAAATAGAAGACTTCTTCTTCTTCTATTTCTTCCGTGGCATCTTTCAACTCCTTCAACAGAATCCAACAGACTCTGTTGAATCCAACAGATTCAGTGTTCTCGTTTACCACGGAAACCTCACTGAGGATAAGAAAGGACTGCAGAGTTTGGGGAAGTACAGGATTTTCGTATTACTATCAACTATGGTAGTATGCGTCCTCCTCCATGTATTGAATAAAGTGTTTAAAACCAATAAAATGAACCTTTTCTGTCAGTACAGGAGTACTAGCCAATCACAGCACAGCAGGGCGGGAGTAGGTGAAACTATGGGCGGGACTTAACGCCAATTGGTGAACGACCTGAACAGCCACATCCCGTTGGTTGTAAACGCATTCGTCACAGTGCCTTTTCTTTGAATGGTAGAAGAGGCGTTTTGTGGAAGGTTTAGTTAGTTTAAACTTCTTTTGCTGTGAACCAGCTGCTGCTGGTCCCGGCTAACGGCAGCACCAACAACTGGTAACTTACCGAGTATATAATGACAAAACTATCCGCAGTCCGACAACAGTAACACACACACGCGCGCACACACAGCCGACATGATGTGTTAGCTGCAGAAGCTAACCAAGCTAACGTCAATAACCAACGTTACTTCCGTTATGTTTTGGACGTAACAGCTGATAAAAAAAGTTTCTCGGAAAGCGGTATATTGAAGCAACGTGATGTCGTATGTTAATTTGTTGACAAACCATTCAAAATGTGCCGTTTAAGTATCATTCTGAGTTGAAAGCCTCGCTTCCATGTAGAATACATTGTATTATTTTCTAATCGGTCGCAGAGTTTCGTCGGCATCGTAAAATTGCCCCATTTTCAGTGGAGTTCAGCATTTAACTGACTGAAGCTCCACACAATCGTAACCCCGTGCATGCGGTTTCTCTCCTGCAGTGGGGCGAAGCGATGGAGCAGGTGAGTCCACGCTGAACATGTGTTATATTATACACAGTAAGTTGGGTGAGGAGCAACGCGTCCTGTGGTGCAGGAGTGGCATCTCCTCTGCTGGAGGAGCTGCAGAAACCTGATCACTAGCTGCTCCGGACAGGAGGCTCAGCAAGCTGTGTTAAGCTTGAAGTGAGCGCGTGCTGCAGTCGAGGACACTTTAAACATGGACAGCGGGAGAACTCCGTCTTTACAACCGAGAGATAAGACGTTTGTTTGTCTGTGGACTAGCAGGCAGTTCCAGGTAGCTGTGGAGCTCCGATCTCTGCAGCGGCTGCACGCTGCTCTGTGATGTTGATGGTCATTTGATTGTGTCTGTATTTCAGCAGGAGCAGGTAGAATGGGATGATGTCAACAAACTTCTGCAGCATCATGGTTTTAAGCCTGTGCATTTTGCAGATCCTGGAGGGAATACGAATATTTCAGGTAAGGGTCATTCCAAATTCTTAGCTAAACGTCTATTTCTAGGGATGATTTAATTGTTCTCGGCTTTTTGTTTTTGCTTTGGAAGCCATCCAGTTTAGCTGTCATTAGTAAGATGAGGGCCTTTGTGCTGATACTTTGCTGTGAGAAGTTTGAAGATACTCTCTGAATACTCTTCATTAGATGAGTGTCTGTCACATGACTGTCCGTGTGTCCTTAGATCTGATTGTGCTGGACAAGAAGTCAGCTGGGGAGATCCGGATGAGTCTGAGGACTATGCTCACCGACTCGGAGAGGAGACAGGCTCTAATCCAGGAGCTCATCAAGTCCAACAACCAACTCAAGTACGTTCATCACACCATTCAGACATGTACATAATCATACCACGATAAAAACATTAGAAGCACCAGTATTTTTTTTTTTTGTGGAAGTTCACTTACAAAAATAAGACGCAAGGAGTCAAGAAATATAAAAAATAGCATAATGTGCTCCTGGAATGTATGGAAAACAGGGTATACATGCTTGCAGTATACATTACTGTGGGCGATCGTGTGTGTACCTACTTAATAATATATCTGCAGTGTGCGTGGACCACCTGTCCTCCTGTCATCTAATCTCATCAGCATCAGATGAGCATCACAGAGGGACACCTGTCCCCCAGCTTGGTGCGGGTATGAAGGTGTGAGGCTGCCCATTGTCCTCCACAACCATTGTGTAGTCAAAAGAAGTACTGGATACATACATCAGATATTAAAAAACATATGTAAGGCTTGAAATCTCAATTCATAAAAATGTTGATTAAACCAATCAGCAAACTGAGTTCCTGCACAAATAATTATGGTTGTTTATTGTTTATTTAACCAAAAAGGTCCCTTTGAGATGCAATAAGGAGTAATTTCTCTCGTCATCTAGTCCCAGATACTGGATAATATGTTGGTGAGCTGGATATGCCCTGTGGTCATTTATGCCACAGGTGTCAAACTCAAATCCGGCCCGCCGAATAACTTTGCTATTTTGAGAATTACAGAAAGACATAAATTGCATTTCCATAAAAGTAGCTGCTATTCCTAAGAAGTCCACTGGGGGTCGCACTCTGGGTGAGGCCATGCGATAGACCAGGGGGTCGTTCACCAACGCAGAGCTGGTAGATCCCTTCCATTTAAAAAGAAACCACTCAGGTCCCCACGCATGCACAATCGCTTCTGACAGACGAGAGGCTCGTTTGTGTGTGTGTGTGTGTGTGTGTGTGTGTGTGTGTGTGTGTGTGTGTGTGTGTGTGTGTGTGTGTGTGTGTGTGTGTGTGTGTGTGTGTGTGTGTGTGTGTTTTAGAGAGGAGGTTCACCAGCACACAGGCCGAGCGTCTCAGCAGTCCCAGAGGGTCTCAGAGCTGGAGGGGCTGCTGGACGTGGTGAGGACCCGAGTCCAGGACCTGGAAGGTCGCTACCTCAGCGAGGCCGCCCAACAGCACGGCCACACACACCTACTGCAGCAGGAAAGGAAGGAAGCACAGGTGGGTCAGCAGGTGTCAATAAAAATCATCTGCTGAAAGAATGATTCACTTTTTCTGTATTTCTAACCGCTCATGTTGTCTGCTATCAGAGAGTGTGATGTTTCATCCTCGTAGAAACAGTGTGAGGTCCTGGAGCAGAAGCTGTCCACACAGAGGGAGGAAGCAGCTCAGCTCCAGAGAAAACTCTACTTCACCATCAGAGAACAAGAGCAGCGATTGGCTCGACAGAGCCGCACCTTCCAGAACATCTGTAAAAGAGTCAGCCAGCAGCAATCCCCAGCAGACCAGCAGTGAGAACATGGCCTTAAAACACTGACGAGACAGAATTATTCTCTGTACGGCCTTGTAAGATATCATGATATTGATATCCACCCTTTTACAGTCGACGTCATCAGAATGTGCACAAAGCGTTGATCCCTCAGCCATCCAGACTAGTTAGTGAGCTCTATGTAAGATGGACTGAAGGCTTTTAGAGCAGGGGTTCTTAACCTTTTCGACCTTGAGGCCCAATTTTTATAGTACAAAGTGGCCCGGGGCCCATTAAATATTAACACTGTATAGCTCTCCACAAAACAGTATGTCTTCGTGCAAACTACTGTCCCAGCGATAGCGAACAAAAACTAGCAGCAGTGCAGCATTCGTGACATCCGTGGACTCGTCTAATTGCAAAGAAAAAAAAGGGCTACTTTTTATTCTTTCTGTAAGTTGATGCTGTATGTCTAAGGCCATGTCCGCGATACGGTGACTCACAGTGTCGTTTGAGAGTGGGATGGTCAGCAGCTTTTTTGCAGCGGCCTCTCCGATTAGCTCACGGCACATATCAACAGCGGCAGGCAGAACCAACTCCTCCGCTATGGTGAATGCTTTCTTACTCTGTGCCACACGTCTGGCTACGAGGTAGCTGGCTTTCAATGCACATTTAGAGTTGTTTGTCAGTGACACGACAGACCTTTTCTGCATCTGCAGCCCAATTTCCTTCCTCTTAAAATATTCCACCGGCTTTCCCACAAGCATCGGGTGCTTGGTCTCTAGATGCCGCTGTAGTTTTGAGGGCTTGAGAGCTTCGTTGGACAGCATTAGCCCACACTCCACACACTGGGCTTTTGGCACTGCCTCTGTTCCTCCATTTACGAAACCGTATTTAATGAAGTCGAGATTGTATTTCCGCAAAAACTTTGTCTTCTGGGTGGGGGTATCGGCAGGACGTTCGTCTTCATTTTTTCTTTTTAAAAACGTATCCATTTTTGCTGCGAAGTAGACAGTCTTCTTCTCTGTGTATTGGCGCTTTTTAAACAACCGAGTGATGCATTACCGCCACCACATGGTCGAAAGCTGCACGCAGTCCCGCGGCCCTTGCGGCCCACAGGTGCAAAACTGAAAGTTTTTTGCGGCCCTCTAGGGGGCGCTGGTGGCCCAAGTTTGGGCCGCGGCCCTATGGTTAAGAATCACTGTTTTAGAGGACTCCCACATGGGGGACTCAACAGCTGCCGTTGCTAAGGGCAACCAAGTCGCATCACCCTGAGGGTCACATGTTCATGCTATCAAAAGTCCATTTCCAAATGCCCACCGTAGCTCCACAGGCTGTTCCCCTCTGCTGGCTTACAAACTGTACTCAGTGGAAACAAACCGCTGTCTGTAAAGAGATGACGCGGTTCTCGTGTTTGCAGGGTGCTGGATGTGATCGACTTCTACGAGACCAAAATGACTCCGCTGCTGGATGAGCTCAGGTATCGCAGGCTAAGAAAATGAGCTGCATTGTACCAGGTGTTCTCCTTATTACTGAGCGCTTTGATCCAGATAAGCCTGGCAGTCTCTTCCATTGGTTGAATCCTGTGAAACAAGCTCTTATCCAGAGCAGTGGTTTCCAGCCAATGGGCGGAGAGACACTCCCATAGTGGTTAATGGGGTAGGAAGCCTCTGCTTTATTAGATGTTGTTCATTTCACCCCAGAGCTGTCAAAAGTCAACCAGAAGGATCTCCGATGGCTCAACCTACAGGAATGAAGGAGGCAACTCCATCTTTCAAAACCGTCCTCCAGGTGACCTGACAAGCGTTGACTCATTCTCAGAGGTGCTCCCCCTGAAGCAGAAGGTAATACTGCTCATGCATTTCTTCCAAGGCGTACCAGGAACAACAAAAAAGAAGCCACGCCCAGGCCGAAGAGCTGCAGAGGGAGGTGGAGCGCCTGAAGCAAGACTTGGAGAAAAGGTGTGTGTTCCTCTCACGTGAAACGTGCGCTGTCCTATCAGTGAAGGCGCTGACTATGTTCTCCTGTGTAGGCCGTCACTCAGAGACGTTAAGTTCTACAAGCACAAGCTCCGTCGCCTGGAGGGCTCAACAAACAAGCACAAAAGCACAAGGTGGGATCGCTAATCAATGTGCTCCTTCTGTAGCTCCAACCTCTTGTCCACATGTGGTCCTATTGGGCTCAGACAAAACAAGACGACAAACCATAGTCCACAATGCGGGACGCTACGTCCACTTATACATCCAGTGTATGCTCGAGAACCACGTGAGTTCCTTAAGGAACGTGGCATTTTCTAATTTACTGTTCAACTGGATTTTGGGCTCAAGAGTGCTGAGGTCCAGAGAAAGTTCCCAGATGTGAGAGCTTCCTGTGTCCTGTTACCTATCATAATAAACAAGCCTAATACAGAAACAACCTTCTTCACAGATCACCAAACGAAGATAACACCAGTGAGACGAGTGAGCAAACCAAGGAGGCTGGTCTCTGTGCCCGCTATCACCATGTAAACTCGCTCTTCGGTTCCTTACCGGTCTGAATATCTCCTTTCTCCTCGTTAACTTAAGAACTCAGTACAATCTTTTGTCCTGGACTCCAGCTGTTGAAGGAGATCCGAGCTGCTGTGACCGATTCCAACGGTCCATTCCAACCGTCCTCCGTTGCTTCAGACCTGGCTGAGTTTCACACTGTGGTCCCCACACTGGAGGCCTGGGCTCAGCAGCTCCGCCTCCTGAAGGTAAACACCACCTGTAGTGGCTTCTTTGTCTATCAAAAGAAGGCCACCACACTGGCCGCCTCACCGTGGAAAGTGATGTTTCTTTTGTTTTATTTAGTGTATGTATTGTATTTGTATGATTTATTGTTTTCCCAACACGAATCAAAGACATCCATGTTCACTGTCTTAATATACCTTCTCCTATTCTAAATGAACATAAATCATAAAACGTGTTACCGTACACTATTAAATATATCTTTGCACTGTCCTGACTGTTACTAGAATCATCACTATCGGCAGCAGCCCTACTCCTCCACGTGGTGGGAGGTTAAACCAAACACATTGATAAGAAAATGGCTCTTCCGCCACTTGAGCAGTTGAAGGGACGTTCACGTCATCGTTCACCAAAGAGCTGGAAATGAACCTGCTGTGTGGAGCCACCTTTATGCGTGTTGGTTGGATGTGTATGTCGGTAGGATCTGCAAAGGGCTTTAAACCGGTTGACTGGCAGACTGATGCCCTGGAAGCCGCGTGATGGCGGCCATACTGTTGCAGTGAAGGTGGAGGACATGCTGATGCTGGTGGACAGCATGCTGGAGAACACCTCAGCTGAGGAGGACAAGGTGCCACCCTGCGCTACTACGTGCTACTTGCTCATGGTGGTGTAGAATACGCTGTGTCAGTTGATCCCACACTCGTAGGTTTGAGATGACCTTTTTGTGCTGTGGTGTGTGTCCCACAGGTGCTAAGGAGTCCCACTCGGTACACGTTGGGCTCCATGGTGTCTCACTTCCAGAAGCTGTTTGTCGTGAGCTCCCTCAGCGGAGTGTACCCACGTATGAACGAGGTGTACAGCAGGCTGGAAGAGATGAGGAACATAATGAGGAACCTGCGAGATGTTCTGCAGCTCGGTAAGCTCCGACTCTAGTGTTCTTTAGTGTGTGAGGAACATCTGGACAGTAGTTACACGGCACTCTGTGGTTCTGTGTAACAGACAGCAGGGCTCCTCCTGCTGAGGTGGTGCATGGGGTGGAAAGACTGGTCTCCTCCACCCAGAACACCGCTGGATTCCAAAGCTTGCTGGGAGAAGCTGATATCGACAGGTTCCCATCCGCTGAGCACACACGTTTTTTGGTCTGTTGTGTTTCTGCTGGTCCGCATTAATCCAAGCTGCTCTTGTTTTCCAGTATCATCCTCAAAGTGAAGCAGCATGATGACTTCTTTCCTGCTTTCCATGCCCTCATTGTTGATATGTTACAGACTCTAGGTGAATATGACATTTACCTTCTCAAGAGGAAGGTGATACTTTTGCGTTTGCTCATGTGTTATGACAGCCTTCATATGGTAGAATATGATTCTGTGCCTTTGCCTCCAAGAATGCTCATGCAGCACGATTTGTGTGTTTGTGTGTGTGCTTCAGGAGTGAGTCACCTGGGTGACGTCCTTCCAGCTGTGGAGTCTCTGAAACCAACAGCACAGTGACAAGCTGCTCTGACTGCACTCAGTGTGGCGTTTTGTGTCGTTTTAGATTTCTGAATAGGAAAAGATAGATGAGTCACGTTGAATATATGAAAATGTCCCTTCAGAGCTCTTCTAAGCAGCTCAACCAACCAAGTACCAGCTAATGGTAACAACCCACCTGGAGCGGAGTGTTTACTTCCCATCGAAATTAAATTTGTGGAGAATAAAGAGCAGTGCTGGTCAGAGTTCATTCTATACAATTGTTTTCAAAAGTTACACTTGTGTGAGGATAAACGGTAGATCAGAAAACAGGAAAGGTCACTGCAGACCTTCACGCTGTGGACACCACCTGCTCAGACTCTTCCCCACAGAGGTCGGTCGCCAAGGAAGTGCCGGTAGATCGCCTGCCATTGGAAAAAGAAATCACTTGCTTTCTGATACGCGGGTCACCAGCGGAAAACTTGGTAGTTCTAATTAGCGATCCTTGCCTACTTACAAAAATATTTAATTTAAAATTAGTGGGGTTGCTGGGCCGAGTAAAAAAATTCATTGGAGACACGAGACTGAAGTTAAAGCGGAAGGAATCTCCTCTTTAAACGTGGCTACAGTGCTATCCCATGGTAATTCTGAACAGGGGCCCGGGGCCCTGTACACTTCAGAGAGAACCGGCTTTATTGTTTCTGGTTTGGGTGCGCTTTGGGTCCACTGTTAAATCTCCTATTTTGTTTCACTGTTGCGTTGTTGGTTTTAACTTTTCGGTGATTTAGTTGAACTCCTCGGCTGTTTACCTTTGATTTAAAGTGGCCGTAGGGTTTATTCTATTTTGGGTGGGTAACTGCTCTGATGGAAGCACAGGGAAGTGTGCAAGACTGCAACTCATGGATAAAAGAAAGAAACTGGGTCAGATATGTTGAAATGAGTTCTGCTCCATCCAAAGTGGGATGGATGCTTTCCCTCCTAATCAACCAGGTGATTAACAAAGCCCACATTTTTTACTGGGCCACCTGTCGTCACTGATTTGTGATGGTGATTTGTTCGACGTGGTGTTCGGATGACTAAACAAAAAGCACAGGCTTTTATGAATATGCACCAATATACCGTATTGTTTAGAGTAAGATAATCAAATCTTAAAGTTGCCCCTTAAGTTTAATGGACCCAGGCCAAATACCCAAAGTAAAAATCACTGTTTGTGCCATGAAACTGATCATTTAAAAATACAAACATTTTGTGTAAATGTGCAAATCATAGTGGACTTTGTAATAAAAAAAAAAATCCTCTAGATCTTGATCACCTAGAGATGCACACCATGTGTTAACGTTCAGAATGCTTCATACAACAGGAATTATACCTGCCTTGTTGTAACACATTATGAACTTACCTGAGAATAGGGCTCAGGTACAGGTACTGATCTTGTGCCCATATCAACCAGGTGCTTAACTCATAAAACCATAACTTTCTGACGTGTTTTAATACCCTTTTGTTTTCGTCCAGCTTCGAACTGCGTACTTCCGGTTTCTCTACATTCAAAATAAAAGCGCAACCGGAAATGCACCGACTGCCGTCACAATGTCATACTAATTCTACCTTATAGTCCAGTGTATTTATCGTCTGGAGTCAAGCATATTGATGTAGCAAACTCTACCTACCTTGGAGTGTAACAATAACCATAGCATCTCATTCCATGTGTCCATCCAAGCAAATTGCTGGATCCAATGTTATAAAACAACACATGGTGTTATTTATCCAAAATAGCAGTAGGGCCAAGTGCGAAAAGTGGTCAGTGGCAGGTTCCTTTGCCAGAACGGCAAATGGAAAATGGGTTCTCGATTTATTTATTCATTTATTTATTTATTTCGATAAATATGTCCCACTATTGTTTTCGCGTTGCCATGCCTCTGAATATCGCCATGTTCCTATAACATCATAGAAAGGTGCCAAATGACCCATTTCAGACTTTAGGAGCAAATCTAGAATCCCTTTGTGTTCATTTCTAAAGCCTCGCATCAACACATACATCACTTTATTTAAGACGCTGCGCTACTTGCAAGTCCCCGTGATCTGCTAGATTGTCAATGAAGTTAGAAAGAAACACGTACGGGAAACCCACGGTCACGAAGATACTCATTCTGAAAAAGGATCCTACCACAGACTACGACAAATTACCACCGACCAACCAACCTGCCGTTCAGACAAAGGAACCGACCACTTTTCGCACTCTGCGTCACTCCAAAATAGGCTAATGTTAATTGTATGGCTATTTTTTTAGGGCTGTCAAAATGAATGGGTTAATCTATGCTAATCTATCTAATTATTGTGGCTGAGATTAATGCGATAAAACACTTCAACGCAGTTAATTTAGCTTTTTATTTACTTCTGGTGTGCGTTAACTTCTGGCACACAACTGCCTCGTGCCTGCAGTCAGATCAGGGAGATCAAGGCAGAGAGAGATTTTTGCATTGGAAGTAAAACAAACCAAGGCGCAAGAACTGTGCATAGGACCTCCTCAATGTGTCAAACAAGGGGGACGAGCGTCAAACGGACCACTTTAGGCACTGATAGGGCCCGAAACATGTTATTAGGTGCTGGGCTACTTCCATCTGAACATCTACCCTGTGCTGTACACCATCTGCAGAGGAACTCCAGTGTGGCGCTAAAAGACAGTGGTTTGGAAAACGTCCCGGCTAAATCTCGGGAGATTGATGGAGAGTTGACAGCACAGCAAACTGCACACAGCAGGAAGAGTGTGTCTAGTTCAACATGTTTGACCTAGTGAAATTCTGCTTTGGAGATGTTTAAAAGTGTAGTTTTGTGTTTAAAAAAGTGTAAAAAATTGAGTTTTCTAAATTGATTACTCGTTAATCGATGGGGTGGGCTGATGTTACAGTAACCCCCGGGCCACTTTTCCCCCAAGTCTGCTGCTGCTTCGCATGAAATGCCAGTGACACATAAAATACAGAAGTATAGTTTGGACACGTTTTCTCATTCAGACACTTTCAGAGAAAAGTGTCGAAACTTTTGACTGGAAATCCACGTGGCTGACTTGTTCAGTCCTGTTGTGTGACCTGGCAACCAGTTTGTGTTTCCGATTACATAGTCTTCAACCATTACACACTCAAAATAAAATATTTGCATAACTACTATACATAAGCACATGTCCACTTTTTGATAATTAATTTAATCTCTTTACGAACAGGCGGCGTCACGTGATAAAGAACTGGTATACTTTATATAGACATGACTAAACAAAAATGTTGATATTTTTTAATTATCATTTCAAACATTATCTCGTTTAAATGTTTTCATTTCAGTGGACATAATGAAAGTGTTTAACACCCCAAAGCAGCACAAACAATGTATTTAACGTTTTTTTAACCATGAACCCCCCGCGGAACAGATGGTACAGTCCGAAGGTTGGTACAGTCCGTTTCCTGCACTCGGTTGCTAGGAGGCGGAGAACGCTAGAATACAACGCAAGGAGAAGCTCTGGGTGACACGGCTCTGCTACGACACGTGATAGTTCCTCGGGTTTTTTGGTATGGGACTGTACAAGTTGTTCAGTGGCTTCAACGGGTATTGGATTATTATTGATTAAATGTTTACAATGGCGTCCGACTGCACTCAAGAGGCCGTTCTTGTTTTTCTGCAGGGGAAAGGGGGCAAAGCGACCAACGCGGATCTAATAGAGCATTTTAAGTTCGTGTTCCCGGGGGAGTCGCAGGAGAGAGCTGCTGTCCGTAAGACTTTTAAAAGCTACGTGGACCACGTTGCTTTCGTAAAGACTGAGGGCGAAGTCAAATATGTCTGCCTGAAGAAAAGATTCCGCGGTTCAGAGAGGCTCGATCCGGAGGACCTCCTTCCCCGTTATCCGCACGCTTCAGACGGCAGGAGTGACGCGGCAGGTGAGGCGCAACCACCTGACTCAAGTTACGGAAGTAGCGGCCAGGTGAGAGTTGATGCTGATCTCACCACCGCATCCACTTCTGCGGGGGAAGCCGACTCGAGCGAGGGTCCTCAGCTGGTCTGTTCAGTGGAAGAAGCGGAGATGGGAAACGGAGACAGCTTTAAAAGAGACAAGAGAGAGTCCAAGAAGAAGCAGGTCGGACATGGGCCTGAAATACCAGAAATATCTGTGACTAATGCTTTGCCTCTTCCTGCAGAGGGATCTTCGTTCAACATGCCGGGGCCTGTGCAAACCGGTACTACAGGACCAGTTCCCACAGGTGGTGTGGGACTCAAACCCGGAGACAGGCTGGTGGAGGCCGAGGCGCTCTCCCCAGAAGTCCTGGAAGAAGGAGAACACGGTAACGTGGTGGCCAGGAGCAGAGCTCCCTCCAGACAGCTGGAGTCTGATGATGATGAGGAGGAGGAGGATGGCTATGAAGGGCAGTCGGACACATGTAGCCTCTCTGGGAGCGAAGGACTCTGCAGCCCCAAAGGCAGCCGTAAACACTTCATGGAGGCCATGATGAACAGGTCCCCCCAGCCGAGGAGGAGCACGGTGACCAAAGGCTCGGTGTACTTGTCATCCAGGACCGACAGCGACTCGGCCTCCCTGGTCTCCTCCTGCCCGGACGACAGGACCCCGGTGGCTCTGGACCCGCTGGAACACGAGTGGATGATGTGTGCCTTGGACGGGGAGTGGGGCAGCATGCACCCCCTCCTCACCACGGAGCCCAGTCTGATCCTGAGGAAGGACTTCGTCACCGGGTTCACCTGCTTGCACTGGGCGGCCAAGCGAGGCAACCCCGAGCTGATGGCGCTGATCTTCAATTTTGCCAAACAGAACGACACCCCCGTCAGCGTGGACGCTCGGTCCAACGCCGGTTACACGCCTCTGCACGTCGCCGCCATGCACAACCACATGGAGGTGGTGAAGCTCCTGGTGGGGGCCTACAGCGCAGACGTGGAGGTCAGAGACTACAGCGGGAGGAAGGCCTGCCAGTATCTCACTGACAGTGTGAGCGTGGATATCCAGGACATAATCGGAGCATACGAGCGCTCTGACCCGGAGGACGCGTGCCGCGGGGCCGGAGGCCGTTGGAGGTTCTCCAAGGCTCTCCAGTCCAACCTGAAGCCCCTCCGACTCCTCAACCCCAACGACGAAGGTGACTCTGTGGACGGGGAGGCCCGACCCTCACAGAAGGTCCTCAGGAGGAAGTCCTCCCTCAGCAGGATGAAGCCCGAACTGCACAGGCTGCGCTTGAGGACATCGCAGATTGTCCACAGGATGTCGTTTCGTGAGCCAGAGGAGTCGGGGGGCTCTGGGAAAGGTTCCCTTAAGTCCAGACCCAAGACCCACTTCTTTGGGTGAAGTCAATGCAGTTACAGAGCGCAGCGTCTACAGGAATATGGCAGAGGAGCATTTCTATATTCCACTTCCATTACTAGGCTGTGTGTTTGGAGCTGGTTTATTATCAGGGGAAAGCTGATACTCTATTAATAATATCCAGCACCTTAAAATGTGAACAATTGTAGTCCAAATAATCAACACTCAAAAAGCTAGGTGAGATCTCTTCAAATCCTCCTTAGTCCAATGATCCCATAAGACATTCATAACTGTCATAATCATAAATTCATGAATGATGAATGTATGTAAAGGTTATAGTTTTTATGAGATGGTTTGAGCCTCTAATACTGCTAGAAAATACTTACCAATCACAGCCTTGCGAGCTGCGAGAGGCTTGCGTAGCTTTTGATGCTAGTCTAGAAAAATGGGTCACAGGTGTTGGTGAGAAGCAAAATAGTTTTTTGACCGTGAGGGTGAGCGTGAAGTGTGGACGTGGAGCGTGGAAGGAGAAGCGTGGAATGAGAAGCGTGGAATGAGAGCGAGGAGCGTGAGCGTGACAGAGTGAACGTGACTGGGTGGAAGAGGCATGTACGAAGATAATTGGATGGTGTCATTAAAGAACAAAATAAAGGACAATCAAAGAAGTGGAAACGTCTCGAGGAGTATTCAAACACGTCAAAACGAACTCAAAACACCAACCAAGAGGACCTAACTTTGAGAGGCAAACAGGGTCTCTACAACGTTATTAGTATATGTTGTATAAGTGTAGAAAGTCATAAGGACTCAAGGCATGACAAGACAACTCTTTGTGTTGAGGTTTTGTCATATATACACACAAATATAATATAATTATTACTAATTTTTCCATCTCCATCTCGGCATAAAATAAACATTTATTTTCTTATCAACTAGTAAACCTACACATTTTTAACAATTATAGTATTATTGGTAGTTCGTCAACATGATACCAAACTGATCAACAATTATAGGCACACGCTAATAAGATATATGCTATTTTATTCAACAAGCAACTTAACTCAAATAATGATGATGATGTGTGCACTAGGCATCTCTTTCCAGCTGTCTGCAGGCTGTTGTGCACGAGCTGAGCGCCTGCTGTTCAAGTCACGCACAATGCACTTTTGCAGCCAAGCACATATTTTTGTGTCATTTGAAGGGAAAATGGGTGCAATTTAGCATTCGAGTCACTTTACAAAAGTTGCTCAAAGGTGCCAAATATATATTTTTAAATGGCTAGATTTTTTTCTATGTGCTGTGGAAAAAACACGTTGCCAGGGTAGTCTGAAAGGTAGCTGAATCGTCCCAGCCGTCGGAGCTCTTTGACCTACGTGTATTGAGATGGAGTAATGGTTATAACATTGTACAACAATTATTACCCCAAACTAACGGTAAAACACCAGGATACAACAATTAGTGACAGATAAACTATTTGTAACAATAAGATTTATTGCTTTTTTAAAATTGTATATGTCGTATGACCAATACATTTAAAGCTTCTTTGTCTGAAAAGTTGACATATTTAATAAAGGCTCATGAATGTGTCCTTGTGTTTCATTATTAAAAGATAAATGTTCATTACAGACACCTGGTATTTCCATTACACAACCCTGATTTATCGTAGGTACCTGGAATGGATTAATGGGCCATTTTAAGGTTTGACTCGCTTCCTCTGATTAAATAAACAATACTATACGTTAGAGCATCTTTACAAAGGCTTGTGTGTGTTTTTTTATGTTTTAAGTTCTCCCAGATAGAATTGATCGTCGTGGCGCAGGGGTTAGAGAAGGTGCGCTGGGAAGCACACGGTTGTTGTTTCGATTCCAGGCTGCCCCATGTTCCATGTCGAAGTGTCCCCGAGCAAGACACCTAACCCCTAATTGCTCCCCGGGCGAAAATGTGAAAAAAAGCCATGGGTTTAAAGTGTAATGTAAGTCGCTTTGGATAAAAGCGTCTGCTAAATGACCTGTAATGTAATGTAATGTAATTGTAGGTGCCTGGAATGGATTAAGGGCCATTTTAAGGTTTGAGTCTCTTCCTTGGATAAAATAAACAATAGTATAAGTTAGAGCATCTTTACAAAGGCTTGTGTGTGTTTGTTGATGTTTAAGTTCTCCCAGAGACAAATGATCAGCTCCTCACCAGTTCTTCCTGAAGCTTTATCCACCAGTGCTGATGAGTGGACTGTGAAACAATTCGTCCTGGTTGTAAGGATCACGGAGGGGGGCCAGAGAGTATGCTCATCTGATTTTTTTGGGAAAACCGTAGCACACGGAGTAAACCCACTAAAAAAGATTCAACCAGTTTAACAGAACGACAACCATCCAATGGCACGGCCATAGTGTAAACTACCAAATTATGTCTTATCTTAACTTGATTACATTAGTCTGATTGATTTAAAGTTTTTTCAGGAAAACCGTAGCACACGGAGTAAACCCAACCAAAAACGTTTAGCCAGTTCTTCAGTTCAGCTCCCACTTGAGGTCCTGGGTGTTGATGGAGCCCAGGAAACGGAAGGAATCCACAATAGTGGCGGGGGAGTCACACAGGGTGATGGGGGAGGGTGGGGCTCTGTTCCTCCGGAAATCCACAACCATCTCCACTGTCTTTAGAGCGTTGAGCTCCAGGTTGTTCTGGCTGCACCACGACACCAGATGGTCAGACTCCCACCTGTAGGCGGACTCATCCCCACCAGAGATGAGTCCAATGAGGGTGGTGTCATCCGCAAACTTCAGGAGCTTGACGGACTGGTGACTGGAGGTGCAGCTGTTGGTGTACAGGGAGAGCAGAGGGGAAAGAACGCAGCCTTGGGGGGAACCGGTGCTGATGGTCCGAGAGGCTGAGACATGTTTCCCCAGCTTCACGTGCTGCTTCCTGTCAGACAGGAAGTCTGTGATCCACTTGCAGGTGGAGTCGGGCACGTGCAGCTGGGAGAGTTTGTCCTGCAGCAGAGACGGGATGATGGTGTTGAAAGCAGAGCTGAAGTCCACAAACAGGATCCTGGCGTAGGTTCCTGGGGAGTCCAGATGCTGGAGGATGTAGTGGAGGGCCATGTTGACAGCATCATCTACAGACCTGTTGGCTCTGTAGGCGAACTGCAGGGGGTTCAGGAGGGGGGGTGAGGGACTTCAGGTGGGTCAGGACTAGCCGTTCAAAAGACTTCATGACTACAGAGGTCAGGGCGACGGGCCTGTAGTCATTGAGTCCTGTGATCCTGGGCTTCTTGGGAACAGGGATGATGGTGGAGGCCTTGAAGAAGGCTGGTATGTGGCATGTCTCCAGGGAGGTGTCAGTGAACACCGGAGACAGCTGGTCAGCACAGTGCTTCAGGGTGTGAGGGGAGACGGAGTCCGGCTGCCTTGCCGGTTAACGTCTCTCTCCAGAATAGAGAGGGTCGTTGCTGGTGGGGGAGGGGAAGGTGATATAGATGAAGAGGCGTGAGCACCTGATGGTCTGGGGGAGGGAGGGGTAGGGGACTGGGGCAGGTTGGTGGAGCTGTGGGGGATGGGATCAGGACCTTGTCTTTCGAATCTGCAGTAGAACTCATTCAGCTCGTCTGCCAGGTGGGGGTCATTCATGGAGTGGGGGGTTTTTGGCTTGTAGTTAGTGAGGTGTTTGAGGCCTCTCCAAACCGAAGCAGAGTCACTTGCTGAGAACTGTTGTTGGAGTTTCTCAGAGTACAGTCGTTTAGCATCTCTTACCGCCTTGCTAAACGTATTTTGACTCTGTTTACAAGTCTTCGGCGATCTTCCCCCAATTCCTTCTGTACAAGTTTACTCTGAATGTTTCTCTCATCGTGTACGGCCTCGACCTCTTCCCATACACTCGGTCTTCTCCCTAGAACATCCTGGTATTCATCCTTTGCCAGGTTTCTTCTTCCCTCATCGCCCCTCTGCAGACAACCTGTTTCCACAGAGGACTCTGTTGGGTTGATCAGCCTTCTGTACTGAGTGCCAGTTTGTGTTTTCGTCCTCACCCCTTTTTGTGGGGGAGTTGGACGTAGTTTGCCCAAGTCACTGTGGCTCGGTGGAACCCAAGGTCTGCGCAGTGTCTCTTGTGATATCTGCTGTTCCTTTTGTCGCGGGTTGATCAGCCCTCTGTAGCGACTGGCTCTATTTGCATTGGTCCTCTCCACTTGGGGAGGAGTTGGGTGTTGTGGTCCCATGACCTTGTGGCCCTGGGTGGACACCTTGAGGTTGTCCAACTCTTTCACTGTCTCAATTACAACAGTTCCCTTCTCCCAAGGTCTGAGCAGTGTCTCTTGTGATATCTGCTGTTGTCGAAGCTTGAGTAGTCGATTTCCCCCCAATTCATTCTGTTTCCTCTGAATGTTTCTCTCATCGTGTAGGGCCTCAACCTCTTCCCATAAACTCGGTCTTGTCCCCAGAAGATCCTGGTATTCATCCTTTGCCATGCGTTGGTGAAGAATTCGAGGTAGTTTTTCCATTTTGAGACGTCGATCTTCCCCCAATTCATTCTGTACAAGTTTACTCTGAATGTTTCTCTCATCGTGTACGGCCTCGACCTCTTCCCATACACTCGGCCTTCTCCCCAGAAGATCCTGGTATTCATCCTTTGCCATGCGTTGGTGAAGAATTCGAGGTAGTTTTTCCATTTTGAGACGTCGATCTTCCCCCAATTCATTCTGTACAAGTTTACTCTGAATGTTTCTCTCATCGTGTACAGCCTCGACCTCTTCCCATACATTCGGTCTTGTCCTCAGAAGATCTTGGTACTCATCCTTTGACATGCGTTGGTGAAGAATTCGAGGTAGTTTTTCCATTTTGAGACGTCGATCTTCCCCCAATTCATTCTGTACAAGTTTACTCTGAATGTTTCTCTCATCGTGTACGACCTCGACCTCTTCCCATACACTCGGTCTTGTCCTCAGAACATCCTGGTATTCATCCTTTGCCAGGTTTCTTCTTTCATCATCGCTCCTCTCCAGACGACTTGTTTCCACATACAAACATAGTTTGCCCAAGTCACTGTGGCTCGGTGGAACCCAAGGTCTGCGCAGTGTCTTTTGTGATATCTGCTGTTCCTTTTGTCGCGGGTTGGTCAGCCCTCTGTAGCGACTGGCTCTGTTTGCATTGGTCCTCTCCACTTGGGGAGGAGTTGGGTGATGTGGCCCCATGACCTTGTGGCCCTGGATGGACATTGTGATATATTCCAGGTGGTTCTATTCACTTTTATATAATGTTATCCCTGTGTTATTCCAGCTGTTGAATTTACCGTGAGTTCTGTAGTTTCGAGTGTCCAAATATTGAAGATTAAAGTCTAAAATATGGAGTGTGTCTCTTGTGTGAGTGTGTCTCTTGTGTGTGCCTCCTTCAGACTGAAGAATGTTAATGACTTCCAGGCATTATATTCGAGAGACTGATGACTTCATTGGATTCTATTTCTAGTCATCTTTCACCTGTGATCATGTGACCATCATCGCGTGACGCACACAACATTTCGTGTGCGTCACGCGATGGTGATCATGTGACCATCATCACGTGACGCACACAACATTCCGTGTGCGTCACGCGATGATGATCATGTGACCATTATCGCGGTCACGCGATGATGATCATATCATCGCATATGGTCACGTTTGCATGTAATTTGTATTCATTTGGAACGAAGAACATTGCTTGCGTGTGGTGCTATCTATGCCCAGTAGGTGGCAGTGCAGCGCTGTGGTTTCCGCCGCCTTAACTCTGTATCGTGCAGCGTCTCATCGCTTGAGAAAAGAAAAGGCTTTTTTGTTCATACCTCCATAGCAGGTTCATTTGAGCCAGTTGGATTAGTTCGCCACTCCCTCGGAAAAAAGGGCAGCTCTCTTCCTCATTGATGAAGGAGCGATAATAATTAGATTAACGTTTTATAGAGAGACAGTTCTCTTTTGGCGCTTAATAAACTTCTAGATGTCCCATATCTCACTGCTTCAATTGATCAAATGTCCGATAATGAATAATAGATACACAGGGACCAGCCATACACATTCACACACACATAATAAAACTCCTGGTTCTATATGGTCATCTACACATACATGTATACACATACATAAGCGCTCATACATCCTGATAACTATTCATTTGTATCAATTAGACTCTTTGGGCTTCTTTTTATCTACTTATTTTGAGATCATTATTTTCGTCAGCAAGATCTCATTGGATGATGATGCATCCATGAAGCCGACTGCCGGCGAGCACATTTAAAGAAATATAATCTGATTGATTAGAGTGATGAGGCACCTAAAATGAGCCCATACATTTTCTACACTTGTCTGGGATACTTTGCTTGTGGCCCTCGCAGTGGGGCGCTGCCAGTTTTTGCCATGATTATTTGATTCAATTCAAATTTCCTCAGAGGGCTTTACAGTCTGTACACATGTGACATCCTCTGTCCCGAAACCTTCACATCGGCACAGGAGAAACTCCCCCAAAAATAAAAAAGCATTCGATAATAAAGGGAAGAACCTTTAGAGAGACCGAAAGCGATTGATGTACAGAATCAACAACGTAAAAGACAATACGTTCAATTAAGAAATGATGCTTTAGATGCTTTCATGATTTGCTCGGTTTGACCGAGGGAACAGAAAACTTGGTCGTGCTAATTAGTGATCGACTCGTGCTAACTAACGGATCATTTGATTTCATTCCAAAGCAAACCTGGCTCCAAACAGTGCAAGTCATCCGTGTAATGTAATGACCAAGAATGTGTGGAATGACTGAGTTGTTCCCTTCGCCTCTGACAGACGAGAGGCTCGTTATTTTTTCAGTATGGATTCGTTTTGCGCTCATGGTATGCAGCGTTGTTGTTCTGTTTGGTTACTGCTACTCCTCATTAACCAACCACACATACACCATATAGTCTCATTTGAAAAAGGGTCAGCGAGTGGTTTGGTAGTTCCAATGTAGGATCTCGCTATTCCATCGGTGAGGTTACAGATTACAACAAATCCAAACTTTTACCGTCCTTCCTTCAAGCTCTAGAGCCGATGTAGTGCTGCTTTTATTTGACAGCGATGTTCCATTTAATGTTTACTTCTTTTTGGCAAAAAGACAAGAAAAATGTGATGTATGAAAGCTATTTTTTGATACTCTTTAACTGAAGTCAATCCCACATTCCATGTTGTGATTGGTTACTGATTCCATACAATTTACAGACATTTTGACATTAAATCACACACATGGAAAGATAAAAGGAGACAGCGACAAACACAAATCATCTGTAGGCTTAAGTAGCCGTTGCTAAAGCACCTAGGAATCTCATGTGCTCATACTGACACGGCGAAACTCCACCAGCAGCTTCTTCAGGAGAACTCACAGGGCTACTTGGTGATGACATCATCTTTATTGGTCTCCGATAGGAAGACCACCTGACCTGACGTACCAAAGCCAACTCGGGCTCTGTGTTAGATAGAACCAGGCGATGCCATCATATCACAGCAGTCAACATTAGACATATTCAGATCGTTTTACAGGACCAAGTATGAACAACCCTTCATGCATAAAGTCTGACTTTAAAAAGGCTTCATCTCATTGTGGGGTCTGCACCTGCAACAGTCCTGTAACATGTCATTCAATTACTTTTCATAGATCACCACACTGAGATGAAAACGTGTGTTTACCCGCCTATTATCTGGTGCCTTCTGCTAGAGGATAAAGCTGTTCTATAGTCAACACGTGTTGCTCTTCACTGAGGTTCCTTCCTCACATGAACGAGGGTCTAAGGACGGAGGGTGTCACATGCTTTAAAGGTAAGCAGGCCGTCACAATGGCAACAACCCTGCTGTTTGTATTGGGATGTGGCACATGGAGAGAACGATGCCATCTCCATCCATGAACACAGAGCATCACCTTTCTGTTGGTTTTATTACACTAAGGAACCTTTAAGTTACCCTGTCACATACAGCATTACATACAAACGGTATTCTGGTTTCAAGAGAATCATATGTGTATATATATACTGTGTGTATGTATGTATATATATATACAGAGAGAGATATATATACATTTATTTTAGTTACAAAACTACTAGGATACAAAAAATTCATATTCTGGATTAAGATAAATTTGCTACGCTAAATTCCAGGAATGTTTTGGTTACCTACAAGAGCAGTCTCCTTGGTGCAAGTCCTATATTTTCATTTATTAATTTAAGATGCCTTTTGTTGGCCTCTATTGCTCAACCTGGTGAATACCATGCAACAGCATTAGCCGTTAGCACAGAGCCTACTTTTACTCAACATACTGTAGGTAAGTGTTAGTAGCTGATCCTTGGATCCTATAAGGATTCTTATTGGAGTATTTGCGCATCTTTAGTGCACATGGGACGATGTCAAGGCAGGTTTTTTCTTTATTTGGCTTTTGCCTCTTAAATTCCATAAAGGCTTTGTGTTATGCAAGCTGTAGCTTTACAGCTCGACGATTGAAGCGTGGGGGCTCTGTAGAAGCTCAGGCAGTGGACTGGTAGGATGTACAACTATCCCTGATGCCCACCAGTTCACAGCTCTTCTTCCACAGCTCGGCCTGGAGCTCCGAGTCGTAGGAGCTGTCGGAAGACTGAATCCTGTGGCTGTTGTACAGGTAACAGGCCCCCACCCCCTCCAACTCAGAGGAGGCTGCAGCATAGATGGATATGGAGGCTCCCTCTGCTGGAGTCTGAGAAGAACAAGTCAGAGAAAACAAACCATGGGAGTTTAGTTCTTCAGGACCCAAGCAGATATAAGCAGAGCTAGCCCTCACGTAGACCATCGTCACCTTCTTATCAACAAAGAGCTTTGTTCAGATCCACCAAGCACAGGTCTTTTGTCCACTTGTGACCATGGTTAATAAGGTAAACTGAAGAAGAATGTGAACACTAGCCCTGGCAAGCTAACTGTACTTAGTTCACAAATAACTGCAAGGTTGGGGTTGTATCCACACTGCTGCGATCTGTGGGGTAGAAATGTGGCTTTAGTCCATGCAAGCTGTTGTAAAAGGTGAAGTGAAAAACTTGCTAAGCCACCTAAAAAATCAGTTACATGCTATGTTTAAATAAACCAATGAAATTGTAATACCCTCAAATTCTAAATCATATTTTGGACATTGTCATGGTTACGTGACATGCGGCAGCAAAGCGCTGTCCCGTGTGTATCAGGCTCTCACGCTAAACCACTTACCAGGTGACGTCAGTTAAGTCCCTAAGGGTTTAGGTTTAAGGGGGGGAATCGGGACTGGCCCACGAGGTCTGATGCAAGCCTAGCATCAATCAGTTAACGGATAAACAGGAAATATATATACTCTCAAATTCTTTTATGTATTTATGGCATAGAAGACAATATTACAAAAATAAAGATGAATGAATACTTACTGCCATATTGATTGAATGTACAGTATGTTAATGATGACGACTAAATACTAGGGGCAGCGACAACCTACACTTTCTCCCAAAAAGGTGGATTAGACGTTCTGAACAGACACATTGAAAACGTCCAGTCCATGGACTCGGAGGGGAGAAGTGATTCCCCTACACCCTCAGAGACCTACCCTGAACAGTGTCTTGGCCACAGGCTTCTTCATGGCCTGCGCCAGGCTCCACAGGTTGTCGTACAGCGCCGTGTCCACCATGCCGGGGTCCACGGCGTTCACCGTCACCGGGAAACCGCCGGCCGCCAGCTGCTCCTGCAGGTAGTATGTGAAGAGGACCAGGGCCAGTTTGCTCTGGGAGTAAGCGGCGTGGGAGCTGTAGCAGATCCTAGGGGGGGGGGGGGCACAACGTGCTGAGCTTTAGCCACAGGGAGGTATGCAAGCAAAGAGTTCACCATGGTGGTTTGAAGGCTTGTTAGAGATGCAAGAGAGCACATCGTCAAACCATGAAAATAAGACAAAAAAAAAGCCTACCAACCACAGAAAGTCCCATCATATTATTACCAAGACCAATAAACAACAATTTCACTTTTGTAAGCTTTCTCCACACTGTCAGAAATAACATCCAGCGGCTACATTCAGACCAGTAGCTCCGTGGGGGCTAAATGTTATCAGCCTCACGCTCACAATTACGTATCAACAAACGTACTGTTCATCGTGTCCGCTGTCTTAGCTGGGTGTGTTAGCATCTCCTTCTCTCGGTCACAGGAGGTGTTAGTGTGTGGTGGTTATGGCTGAAAGATATGTGTAAATATACCTGGCAAGGAACACAATTCAGATTTGAATCCGCTGTGACTAAAGTGGTCTGTTAGCACCGTTAGCTGCAAGCCCGCTGGCTCACCGACGCCACCATGAGAGCCGCATGGAGGCGGCTCCTCGATCCCATTTACGCTCTGAATTTGGAATAACAAAAAAGAACAGAATCGCCTCCTGTTCCCCACACCTTTTGTTCAAGTCCTCCATGTCCACCACGCCGGCAAAGTGAGTTGCTGAGGACATGTTGATGATTCTGGAGCAGCGGCCCGGCCGCCCCGACCTCTTCAGCGTGTCTAGCAGCAGGTTGGTCAGCAGAAAGTGGCCGAGGTAGTTGAGCGTGAAGTGGAACTCAAAGCCGTCCTCTGTCTGTCTCTCGGGGACCATCATGGTGCCAGCTGCAGGGGCAGAGATGGGGTGTTAATCAACACCCAGTATGAGCTGACCCCCCTCCTAACTCAATCCCTGGTCCACTTGGCCTACCGTTGTTAACCAGAACGTGGAGCGGGAGGCTGCGGTCTGCGAAGGCCTGAGCAAACTGCCGCACAGACTTCAGCGAGGTCAGGTCCAAGAAGACAAACTCCACTGTGAGCGGAAAAGAGCCACGTTAGCACAGACTCCAGATGAGCCCGTCTGAACTGGTTCTGAGATTAGGATCCGGTTATTCATATCAGAGCAAAGTGCTGGACCACACGAATAAAGACTATAACATATGTGACAAGTCATTTAAAGGTTTGACCTTTTAGTGCGGAGATATTATCCATCTGTATAGTGGTTTCAATCAATATCTCCTTACCTACCCAGCATACTCAGAGCAGCATTCATTAAACAATTACTAATGTATTTGGATTTCCATTTCAGGCTACACTTCTACTTTGTTACATCCATAAGAGAGGTTGGACTATTTAGAATTACTGGAGATTAGTTATATCTTTAAATATTTAACTCATGGAGATCTCGGACTGGATCGTAAAAGGATGTAAGTTATTTTACTTATAGTCATTATATCTGTTTGGAGTGGTGCTCGCTTAAGGGGTAGAATGTGTTTTAGCTGTGGGTCATTCATGGGTCAGTTAGTCACATATTAAATCCATTAAAAGGAACTTACCGAACAACAGGGGGTCAAAGTAGGAACGTGGTGTCCACGAAGCACATAATAATCAGTGAATAATCCCTGGTCTAGCGCTACGTGTGGAGATGAGATGATACATGCTGGACTAGTCATAGAGCACTCCTGTGTTCGGGAGCAAACTCTAATTTAAGGACCTCAGCTTGACTTCATCAGTTTATGAAGAGCTGTCCACTTCCATGAGTCCCGCTTAAAGCTGTTTTCATCAGAGCACTTTGCACTAATTTAGTATTTTAGAGTTGATTTGTAAAATGAAATGAAAGAGTTTCACTGGCTGACCATTCATTTCAGGGAAGCACAAACCAGAAAAAATGACTTCACATAAACCCTACAATGACTTTTTACATATATAATAAACCACAAAACACAGCAAATTAATCAAAATTCACTGAATTACTGTGTAGACGTTATATTGTAAATGTCTGTGTATTATGTGGCAGGGATATCTACTGATTTGAACATGCTAACGAGCGTGATGGGGAGTCATTGTAGAAATTCTTGACCTGCTGGTAATTGATGTAATTGACGGAACTGATGTTTCCGATTCATAAAAGCATATAGGAGGTAAGTACTTCTTATGATTGACAGGTTCCTCCCTAATTGGCTGCTCTGTGTGTTATGACACACACACACACACACACACACACACACACACACACACACACAGGTAGAAGATGTGTGCATCATTCAACAGCTGGTAAAAAGATGCAGTCTGTCATTTTCTATCAATATCAAACGAGGATTGGGGAACTTTTCAGACATTACAAATATTGGATTTTAAAAAATGACTTACAGTAACTTAGCCCGAGTCCTGACTATTTAAATTACGGTTGTATTAAAAGGAGAGCTGTGCACTCAGACAGAGGCAGATTCATGGTTACCTTTTCCCTCAACGCCTTCCTCCTGAAATGTCCTCACGGCTGCTGCTCCCTCTTCCCTCTCGTTTCCAGCTGGAGATGGAGATCAGAGAGACTTCATATCCAGCACAAATCTACTCCAGCTGAAGCTTATGTCGTAACAAATGATTTATTCCTTCTGAAGGTGATTAGCCGTCATCTAAATGGATCCATCAGGCCTTCATTTCAACACTTTGACTACTGATCAAAAGCCAACATCGCATGTCTGAATGTGATGTCAGGTACAGGATTACAAAACATCTTTGGCCAGATGACATTAACCCTGCTGCCCCTTTTCAACACGTGCTCCACCTTTCATGTACACAATTTTGCCATCAATCTTGCAGAAATGGAGCAATCATAAAAAGTCTGTGTGAAGCAAAAGTAACATTTTGAATTAGTCTGTTTATTTGTTGTATATGACATGCTAACATTCATTGAGCTACATGATGATGGAAGAACATGTCCCATGTGACAGGGCTGAATGCGTGTGATTGAACAGTAGCCTACCTATGACCACATGCATGCCAAGGCTGGCCAGGTATCTTGCCGTCTCATAACCCATTCCTCTGGTGCCCCCTGTCACTACGGCAACCCTTCCATTCTGCCTGGGTAGGACTGTGTGGGAGAGAGCGCATCACATGAAACCATCGTCCTTTATTTTCCATATTCTTATAAATCAGCATTAATATGTTTCAGTGTGAGTAACAGGTGGTGTGGATGTGGTTCCATAGACTCTGGACTACGTCAGGTCAGGAACCGCTAATCTGTAATTAATACAAAAAATAAAAACTTTTCCCCTGGGAGAGATGAATAATTGTGAGCGTATTCATAAAAATGCATCAATGTTACATTAAAAAAAAAGAAAGTCAGACAGCCAGGAAAATGTTGGGGAAAAGTCTTTACTTTCAGATTGCTTTTACATCATAACCTACATAAACATTAAAGACATTAAAGCAATCCCCGTCCATTGTTAGTGCTGAGATATTCATATGCATTTGGTTTTACAAATCCATCCCCAACAGAAAAAACACATGAAAAAACCCTGCAGCTTATTGTTTTAAAAGAGAACTTTTTTTGGTTTCTTATTACAGCTGAAGGGAAAGTGACAGAAACAATGCGCTGAGACGACTCTTAATAATGATGCACTAATTTAAAGACCCTCACCCCTGTGAACTTTCCCTTCCCACATCTACTTGCTTGTCGCTTTGTTAATTATGTATTGTAGTAATGTGGAGACGCTGCTTTCACTGATTATAAAAATACTCACAGAACATCAAGCAGCCGGATGGCTTGTTATACTGAAGAATGTGAGAACCAATCTGAGAAGTCAATGTAATGGTTTGAAAAGGGAAAAGATGCTTTGCGAGTGATTAGATGTACCATACCTCCACCAAAAACAGGAGCTGGACTATATCAGAATCACTAACTCCCTCGGGACATTTTACCATTTGAACCACATCGTCCCTCAAGAAGCCGGCTTATGGTAAAGTTTCTGTCCAAACAGTGGTCCTAATCAGCCTCATAGGCTTCACGCTCGTAGTAACATCTCGAGTTCTCATATAAGAATATCTGCTGATCTACCAAAGCCGGAGCTAGGCGGTTCCTTTTACCAAACAGAGCAGTCCCAGAGGAGTTGAACATCCTGTGACAAGGTACACTGGTAGCAGGAACACACCAGTACTTCTGCAGCACCTTAGAGAGGGTGGGGAACAAGGGCGCATGAGTCGACCACCACAGTAAAGGATCTTCATTCAGACCTAGGACTCTTTGGCATTTGTAGTTGCCCAGCTCCTCTAACACCTGAGCATGCAGCTCTTCCTGGTTCTGTTCTGTGTCAGATTGACAAAATATAGCTGCCAAAGGGTTGTCTTGGACTGAACTCCCGGTGTGTTTTCTCAGAGGCGCCGGCTTTTTGTTCGGTGGTTCGTCACATACCCAGGAGTAATCATCTAGGCACGGTTGCTCGGCAATCTGCTTCTCAAGGATCGCTTTGCACTCCTCAATGATATTACTCTCAACTTTAGAGTGTTCATGAAGTGACAGGAAGGGCAACTTCTTGTACCGAGGGTCCAGAAAGGTAGCAATGTTGAGGAATGTGGAGATTTCCTGCGACAGCTGTGTGTTCCGAGAGTAGGTGGTTGACAGGACCTTAGAGATGACCTCCTTGGTCTTACTGATGTCTTTGAGGTCCCCTTCCTTGACCTTGAGGGTGGTGTCCAGCAGCATGTGAAGCAGGGGCCGAACCATGCTGATTGTTGGGTAACTACAATGAGTGATCATGTTTGTAACAACTTTAAAACGCTGAAGAACTTTGATCAGGCCATCCAACAAAGACCACTGAGGGCCATCAAAGGTGAAATTATGACTACTGGAACTCTCTCGAAGTGTTGCAGTAATAGCAATTTGTTGCTCTTTCAGCCTTTCTAACATTGCCAGTGTGGCCAACCAAGACCGTGTCCTGTCTGTAATGAGTGCACACTGTGTGAGGCCATGCTGCTTCTGTTTCTCCTTCAGCAGATACAGCGTCGGCTCTTTGAAGTGGTCCACAAGTTTTCGGCAACATGCAAAAAAGCTGTCAACTTGCGGCAGCTGGAAGGCTTCGTCAACGGCACGATTGATGGCATGTCCGAGGCACGGCATCTCCACAGACAGCTCCAGGAGCGAGCACGCTTTGACCACGTCTACTGAACCATTTGTTGTGGCGCCGGTGACTTTGTGAGTTATCCCCCATTCTACAAAGGCCTCGTGCATGGCCCTGGTGATGTTCTTGGCCGTGTTGTCCCCCTGTACTTCAAAGGTTTTTAGACACCGGTTGATCATTGAGAAGCCAATGGTGCAATCATAGTTCACTGAATGCATAGAGAGGGAGATGTATGTCCTGTTTTGAGTTTGGCAATGCCAAAGGTCGGTGGAAACGCCACAGTTCACAACCCCAACCAGCTCACTGAAGACCATGTCCCGGGTACGACAGTACATTTGAGGAAGCATTTTAACCGCCACCTCCCTCTGGCTGGGTAGAGAGTACCCAGGATCGACGGTACTCATCAAGCTCCTGAAGGTAGGCTCTTCAACCAGAGACACGGGGTACAGCCCCTCACAGATGAAGGTGATGACAGCTACTGTGAGATCACTGTGTTGTCTGTTGTCACTCTCTGAGCCCTGTCTCGAGTTGGGGTCCTGGGATGGCGGCTTAGAATGTAGACCCGAAGGCTCCTTCTTTATCCTGGGGATTGCCGTGGCAAACGCCTCGCGCATCTGATCCGTGTTGCTCTTTACAAATTCATTGAACTCCAGAGGGTGGTTCTTTTCTAGGTGGTACGACAGATTGGAGGTGTTTCCGGAGTAGGCGATTTGACTCATACACACGCGACAGTAGATCCGCTTCCAGCGCAAGATGAAGCCGTTAGCATCCGTGTCGAAGCCAAAGTACTTCCACACTTTGCTCTTAGCCCGTGGGTGTGCCACCAGTTTAGGGCCGGTGCACGGAGTTGCGGAACTTTCACCCTCCATTGGTTCCTTTGCTGAGCAATCCACTTGGATTCCTTCACTTATTGAGCACCTAACAAGAATAGTGAAATACACATTTCAGGAGATTGTTAGAAACAACAATTTGTGAAGCTGTGCTGAGATTGGCTTATGAATTCCATCAATATGCTCACAACAAACTATGTCACAGTGAACAATTGGGTTATGGCAGAAATCAGTTGCCTGGGTTACCTTACTGGGCCTGTCTGAGTAAGGCTGTGGTCTGATCTATAAAAACAGGTTTATTATTAGGTACATATATATCTATATGAATGATGTAAGATATGACAGCTCTATGTAATATTCTACCTCCATAAGGTTGATAATAATGTATTTATATTGATATTGTTTAAACTGTAATAGAACAGTCAGCCTCTTAAACCTCGGGATACGCAATAAATAAGCAGTCTCATCGTTATGACATTTCATGAACCGGGTCACTGTTGAGGGCCCGGGAGGATTCTACTGAGAATAAGTATATTTTTGAAAATGGTAAACCGATCCTTTAGAAGCTGGAATTGAGGGAGTAGCAACTTGGATCGGACAGAGCAACAATATGTAGTATTAACGGTCTGTGCCACTGCTGTGTAGGGCTGTCAAGGAATATTCTATATTCGAATATATATTCGAATAGTTAAAAACAAGTCGAATGGCATGCTGTCTCATGCCACGGAAAAGTTCCATGTTTACAACAGCACAGCTCGGTCGGAGGATTCAATGTCGGTACGGTAAAACTTCAATTAACGTTAATAATATTTGTCTCAATCGCTGAATGAAGCCGGCCAAATTTGGGACAAGAGTAGCGACCTTAAATTGCTTGCACAAAACTCTTGATCAGCACTGAGCATTTGTTAATTGTTGTCGTTCATCTAAACCGCTTTGCGCAGAGAGCGTGACGGTGCGGGAGAGAGATAGATCTGCGGTCTTGGCCGTTAGTTAATTTACTTATTTTGTGTGTAGGTAATATGTTGTTAAATATGTTTAAACTTAAATACAGTACCTATACAAGTAGTTATGTCTTGTTGTATTAATTTGTCCTGTTATTGACGTGTCTAATGCTCAACTAAATATTTGAATGTATTCAAATATATGTGGGGTTTTTTTAAGCGGATATTCGAACGTCATTTTTGCGCAATATTGACAGCCCTGCAGTAGAGGTATACAAACATCAAGCTTATAAGTGGTTTGAATAAGTGTCTGACTGGAGTAACCCGACCCGATAATGTCTGCTGTCCAAATTAAAAGGAACAAATAAACCAGAGCTCGGCTGAAAACTGGAATTTTTTGCAGGAAATCACCAGTCACTTTGCATTTATCTTTTAGCCACAACGTTGGCAATTCCTCACGACCAACCAGAATTGATGAAATCCTCTTATTGACTAATCGAAGGCGTGCATACTTTGAGGGATTAAAAGTGTTAAAACCCGTTTCACCACGTCTGGAGACAGAGTCTCTAGTCAATCACTTTTTATTTGTATCAAACAAAGGTCTCTCTCATGCAGTAAATCTCCACCAGCAGTCTGAGCAGCTTATGTGTGTGCATAAAAAAGAGCTATATAATTACAATAAGATATCTTCAAAGTAGCAAACCCTAATCTGTTGAGCCTTCTGGCACCAAGTAATGTAACAGAGTTTACTTAACATTCTCAAAAATGAAATAAAACCCAATAATGTAATTGTTTTACAACACACACTTAACCTTTTTTTTAGATCGAAAAAAAGCCCCAAGAATGTGATAATTTAACCAATATTAACCAAACCGATACTACCCGTAAAGTAAACCTGTAGCCCATTATTAAATATTATTAAAAGTACAAGGGTCAACATGAAGATCAGAAATGCTGCCTTCATAAGGACTGAATCAACCTCATCGCTCTCCTAGCAGAGTTAAACACAAATGGTCTCCAGCCTATCTTCAGTCCGGATGTCCGGAATCACAAACCCCTGCTATTCAACAATTATTGCGTAAATAAGGTACTGGGATCCAACACAAATGGAAAAGAGAAAAGAAAAAAAGGGTGTTGCAGATTGGAAAGAAGCTTGTTTTAAAAGCTACTCATGAAAAGTGTTTTAGTGACAATGGTGACATTCACTAAAAACATGCCACAGAATGCATTTAACAACAGGCTACATTCCTCAGTGGATTAGTAAAGGAGCCACAATGGATGGAAGTTCTTTGGATTTGATGTTTGGAGCCGTATGATTCTATTTAAGATAAGCTAATCTAAAATGTTAAATCATAAATGTAAAAGAAATTTTAAGTCTAGGCTAATTTAACACTAAAACAGTATAATTCTATAAATACAAAATTAAACATATATTAGTTTCCAACTATGTTGGCTGTCATGAAAAAGACTTAACAAATTGCAGCACTTAAATTGTACTGATAATGGCTCTTATCTTTAGCAAGTTGTAGATCAGCTTATTTGATGAAATTGCACTTTCTTGTAAGTCGCTTTTCGCTAAATGACATGTAATGTAATATAATGATATCTAACAAATGAACAGCTATTTCTCAAGGGCTGTGAATGTGTTATTAATTGTTTGAAGACAAACTCCGTTGGGATGTTAGAAACGTTCACGTTCTCTGCAGTGGTCCTGCCGTAAACACGGCTTACTCCTCGCAATTATTTGATTATAGGAATTAAATGTATTGTACATCTTTTACATTGTGTACACGCGACATCCCGGGAGAGGGATCCCTCCTCTGACGTTCTCGCCAAGGTTTCTTTCGGGACAGAGGATGTCGCATGCGTACTACTGTTGTCACCCGTCCCTTAAAATACGGAATCCGGTATTTGAGAATAGAATAGCGCGTCCCGTTTTGAATCAACACGGGCCGCCGTTTGTCCCGTATTTTCCGAGTGGTCGTCAATGCAGCATCCCATGCAAATAATCCCACCCGAAGACTCGTCCTACAAAACCAATCAGAGTCAGAGGGGGGCGGGTCTCTTGGCGGAGTGTCGATTTGAAAGAATGGCGGAGGCAGATACAGATACGACCCCCCCGCACCGTTATTTGTAGGTACTAAAGGTGTCAACCCTAATGTGTACAGACTGTAAAGCCCTCTGAGGCAAATTTGTAATTTGCGATTTGGGGATATACAAAATAAAATGAATTTAATTAAATTTGTTCACCTCTCTGTCCTCATCTTCTTCTTCTTCTTCTCAACACCTCACCACTGATCACACCGTTAAACGAGCATCAGATGGAGGCCGAACCCATCACAACACACCGCTGTTATGCAGCTACGCTCGGCTTCTATCGGATATGTTCATTTGCAGATCCATCACGAAGACATAAACAGTCCCATTTCTAATGGACTCCTGAAGCCACATTTAGTAGAGTAACACCGAAAGGGGTCTGACCTGGCAGCGTGAAGGATCTGTTGAACATCTGGTAGATCAGAACTTTGATCCCGCACAGATAGAGTCTGAGCAGCGGCAACAGCACGGAGAACAGCCACATCTTTCTCCCACCGAACGGCTTCCGACTTCCGCTGAGCTTCGCCTGAATGTGTCCGGGTGGGAGTCCGCAGCGAAGCTGTTGGTCCGGAGTTCCGCCTCCAGGAGCGCGTCACAAAGCGGGGAGAAAGTGGGAGAGGCCACCCGAGAAGAGAAGAGAGGTCACGTTTAGCGTCTGATATTCGGTTACTCACAAGCGCGCCGTCTATGAATTGTATTGTAGAGTAATGTGGGCCTGAACCACCCTTCTCTCCTGGTAAGTAACTATGAGAAAACACAAGGTGCTAAACATTGCTATCAGTCTTTATAATGCCTCATGTCTTCCCTCTGAAAATGTTAATATTAATAATATTTAATTGGTGGCAAGTGTATAAGTGATAAGTAAGATATCCCAAAGAGAAGGAAGCAAATTAGGTTATACGTATTTATTAGGTGTATATATAGTGTATACTGACCAAAATAAATAGTTATTTTTAGTTTGAATAGGTTATTTATATTTACATAAATTACTAGATAATAAACTAAACTCAACCTATTTAAACTAAAAATGTATTTTGGTCTACATACACTATATATACACCAAAATAAATAATTTACATATGTATAAATACACATTTGTAATGTGAATAATTCATATTCATACAGAACAAGTGATAAATCATATTGAGCGACCCTTTTTTGAAAGTACCGCTGTCCACTTCCTTAAGTAAACTGACTCAAGACTGACAGTGTCGTCTTATTATAAAACCTTTTTTGAGAAAGTCAGGAGAATATTACTCTTTTATTCTTTTTACCTTATTATTCAAACACAAAACGTAATATTTGTTTTTTCGGACCATGCCTAGCTATTCTTTTGCCTCAACAGTTTCACAGCGATAACCACAAGTGATTGCTTCTTTCTGCAAGTGTAATGTGAAAAATATTCTCTAAACATATCTGGGATTCGACATTCAAATTCCAATGCTTTGGTCAACGGTACAATGCCCACATGTGTTTGTTGTGACCGGGTTCCTTTATTTGCAGAACATCAGATGTTACTCGACTTGCTTTGCTCATGGGCCATTTATTCAAAACCAGGGGCCAGTAAATAAACCTGATACTGTGTTTTGATTAACAAGCCCCATTATTGTATTTTTGACTTTAGTGTTTCAGTCAGCCACCATATTTACATGTACAACAAATCTCATCGTGAACCAGTTTATTGTCCCTGTGAAATAGAAAATGTTTGTCAGGCCGGCAGGGACTGTTCTGGTTGTGAGTTGAGTGTCACTGCTCACACCATAGAATGAGGCTTCAGTGTCTAACTGGTCCATTTCACATTTAATTCAGCGATAACTGGACCCATTGAAATTACAAAAAATAAAGTGTAGTTCAAAGGTATTTTTTCTGTGAATTGATTAAATCATAATGTAGAAATTTGCACTTTAGGCCTGTGTGCTTGTGGCCAGGGTGGCCATTTGAAGGGGAAGACACAAAGAGACATGTTTGAGAAAATGTGGTGGACTGAACTGGATCATATCTGCTAACACTTTCTCAAAGTTTGGATTCCAGGACTTCATATGATCACAGCATGACAGTGTGTATAGTATTCAGCATAAAGATCTTTAAAGAAGCTTTGGCTACAGCTGACAAGCAGTTAAATGTTAACAAAAACAACAAAATCATATTTTTATAGCCGCTTGATACAACATTATTCTTTCTGAGTTTAGTTAGTCATATATTTTTTTTAATTTCATTTCACAACGCAAAACATCCCATAACAGACATGGAAATATATACATACATATATTTCTGTATACATATATACTCTTTGAAATAGCAACTAATATACTAAACTTAGTTGGGTATTATGGATGAAACCCTCATATAAAGCAACCATTGTTCTCATCCAGTCCTAATGTCATTAGTAATGGCAGAATGGCAGGAATTTCCACATTTCTTTGGGAAATAACAGAGCCAGTAACTGGGAGTCATGTTGGGGTCGTCTGATTGGAGACGGACCATCTGGAACGGAGTATATCTGCTAATAAATGATTGGTCCGGGCGTGAGTGAGGCCTTTTAATGCTTGACATTTGAGACCAGATAACATCGGTTATCTACTTATAATAAGCTTGCACTTTTTAAAGAAAAAGGACCACAAAACCAGACAGTACTGTTCAGTTCTTCATACAAACCGTTTTATCAAATACATTGATGCCCTGGGAGAGAAAAAGGATCAACAGCAAGCTTCTTTCCAAAGGGCATACAACAGTTAGTTTTTTCTTCTTTTTCCATTTGTGTTGGATCCCAGTAACTTATTTACACTATAATTGTTGAATAGCACGGGTTTGTGATTCCGGACTGAAGGTAGACTGGAGTAGAAGATATTCAGCGGGTTCACCTGCTTAGCGCACAGCTCAACGTAGCTCTTCCTGCTGCTGTTGGATAGCGACGTTGTTCTGATGCTAACAAGGTTACGGTTTTAAGTCATTTTGTTTCAATTGAAATTATATCAACACAATTTTTCGCTGACTTGGTGTTCACCACATGATGCTAGCATGCATGCAAACACTTTTAGCTAACATTAGCTAGCGCTCCCCATCATCTCATTTTATGTTTACACTGGCGGATTTATTGAATAAATTAAACTAACTTTAGTTAGCTAACGTTAAGTTGGTGTTTTTAATTCCACATAATGGCCCTGTTAATTTAGACTATATCAGTGTTCATTTATTTGGATATAATTAATGATCCATATTATTGGTCCGTGCATTGAGCATAATTGGGTAATCTGCCGTTGAACAATGTCAGATTAGGGTTTTGACTCATTTCAACGGTCTACTAATTTCTCAAGCAAAACTGATTCTTATTTACTAAGAAGATTTTTTGCTTTCTTTAACACATTTACATTGCTATTCTTATGTATATAAAACGTAATTGTTTACGATACGTTTATGTTTACATTGATCACAGAATCTATTCAAAATGAATAATGCCCATACTGTTCTTGCCATACTGTTTCTATATCTAATCAACCTATTAGGATGACTTTGTGATGCCACATTTAAAATACCATGAAGATTACAGCGGGTAAAGATGTATTCCTGTTCCTTTGTTTATACATATTCATCCAACCTCACAGTGCAAAATGCCAAAATACAACAATAAAAGCAAAGACAGATAGACTGTCTTTAGATAGACAGAAAGACTAACAAGACGTTAGTGCGGACAATAGGGATATGGTACATGGCATCATGGCAATACTGGTGTAGCTTATTGGTGAGACTTTTTGTGAAAAACCTCTGGCGTGTCCCTGAGCTCCTCTCGGGGTTAAAGTCCCTGCTCATGTCCATGGAGGAGAAAGTCCTTGGAGAGTGGGAGCAGGCACAGCTAACACCAAGGATAGCGGGACCCTCTGACCTGCTTTTATGTAGTAGATTTCAGCAGCAGCAGCAGATGTTCAGCAGCAAACTCTCTCCACCCCCAACTGGAATAGCACAAGAACATCCTGAACTAGAAAAATATGTTTTTGAACTTTCAAGGTCTGTGGTTCACACACGTGGTTGACACAAGCTTAAGGTGTTTGAATGTCTTGTTCTTTGCTATACAGTATGGCATGCATACCTCTACATTTTGAAGCTTTTAAGTGTCTTTAAGAACGATGTCACGTCACGGTCACGTCATCATGGGCTGTGTGTAATTGGTTGCTGTAGAAAGGGCCAATCATAGTCAACAATGGTTACTCACATGAAACAACGACACTGAGCAGCTTTTCTAAAATGACTTGTTGATAGAATTGTATTTTGTGATTTGGTCTTTTGACGTCATAATTTTTTGAACGTGACAACACGTCTTGCTTCTACTGGCGTTAAATGGGTCACAGTGTTTTTAACAAGCAGTGTCAGAGTGAAACAACCCGTCATCACAGATGGTTGATTAAGAACCAGCCTCATGAAACCTTCCTTACAAATATTTCATGTGAAATCAATTTTCCTGGTGAAGTAATATTGAGTAGCACTCAGTTTGTGTTGCACCAGTCCATTTGGAGGCGTTCTCCAACATTCCGACCACCGCACGTATGTTCAAATAAAGTACAAATAATTACAAATAACACCGCAGTATGATGCAGTTCAGTACTATTTGAACTGTGACCTATATAAGTGAACATGTGGGTGAATGTTGAAGTGAGTCAGCAGTTGCGTCAACTGTAGGCCAGACGGCTCGGTTCAGCCCGACCCAGCCCAGGTTGACTGGGAAGTTAATCCAGGGACAGGAGGGGCAGTCAAATACGACATAAAACAAGAAATACCCCACACAGAGACAGATAAGCACTCTTATGCTTTATGACATTAATCCTAACACATTAAGAAACAAACATTATTGACTAATCAAATCAGTAGTATATTAGTATCATACAACTTCTCAGTTGCATGGAATATATTGTATTGTAACTCCCTCAGTTGGAATGCATTATAATATCTTATGATGCTTTACAATCACTATTGTTATTCATTTATTAAAATAAACTACACTGTCCATGTAGGGGAAAATAGGGTTGCAACATTTAGTGTGTTGTTCTTACAGGAGATTAAAAGGTAGTTTTTGATGATGATGCTTGGCAATTTAACGTTCCTCTTGTGTTAGCTTTCTGTTACCATCCCTTGTGTTAACGGGTCGGTTTTGACCCGTGTCTTAAATCAGCTGTAAAATACACTAGAAACAATTATCCATCATCCAATTTGTTTCGCATCTCTTGGTTACCTTGTTAGGCTTCCTTATCCATGAAAATATTGGTTTTAATATTTTTGGTTTGGGCTTGTGGGCCTTTTCTTTGCCAGTATACCCCTCAATTTATATTTTAAAAAAATTGTAAAATTACCTGACTATTTTTGAGGGGTATTAGAACACATCTCTCACATAAATTAGTTTTGATTATTTTTTATTTTAATATTATTAACTATTGTAACATCTATTTCGATCAATTTTGATCCCTATGTATTTACTTCAAGAAAAGGGGTTCTCCACTTGCTTTTTTTGGTTGAGTTCCACCCATTTCCACACAAATGCATTACAGGCAGACCCATCAAGGATGTTGTAAAACACAACCATTGACCATCTCCTGGTCATTCGCTGGCAAGTGTAGGTCAACTTTTCCACTCCTACTTTGTTTTTGTTATAGTCGAGGATAATTGTGGGCTTTTGGTCACTTTTTTTGCCTGTGTAAATCTGTAGATTCCAGGCATAGTGTTTTTTGCAGGCTGCCCAGATTTCTTTTGCCGTACTTCGCTGGCTGACTGGGTATGTATTGTCGGAAGGGGCATTCTCCTCGGAAAAGGACAAGACGTTCATCCACCGTCACCTGTGGCCCTGGGTTGAACATCAGTGGATGGAGCTGCACCCATCTGTGCCAGACATCCCTGATGGGGGAAAGTTTGTCGGACCTTGCTTTGGTATCTCTGTTGTCAAATCGGAGAACTCTTGATATCATGTGAAAGCGACAGGCCTCATTGAGTGATCTGTACACTCCAGCAATAAGAAGAATAGCAATACAAGCATCCAGGAATTCCTCATCAATGTCTTTCCACATGTCGCCATGGATGTTTTGTCCTTCAAGGTTTCTCATAGCAATAATAACTCTTTTTAGTGACAATGGCATAACCAACTCTACTGAATTGACCACACATGTCTGCCCATGCCCGTTTTTGTTAGTTTTGTTTTTGTGCAGGAATACTGGAAAAAGAGGCCAAATGAGAATCCCCTGAAGCTGAAATGATTGGGAGAGGAGCTGGTTGTCAATGTGTTGGCTGACAGTGCACTTTTTATTTCAGTTTTGTCTCTAATTATTGCTTTATAATCTTATTTTTATGACTGGGTCGAAACCGACCCTAACAACACAAAGGGCATCATTTCAAAAAGAGCATTTTATAATTTAGTGAAGATTGTTCTTTTTGTTTGATTTTGTTGAAATAGAGGTTCCTGACAAAGTCAAAAAGCCTTGATGCATAAACACAAATTTATGTGGTTCTTTTATGCTTTTAAAATCTAAAACGGGTCGGTGCCAACCCTAACACAAGAGGAAGGTTAAGTCATTATGAGTTGCTTTACAATGTGTGAGGGCTCCACTCCCTCTCATTTCTATTTACAGTACATTTCCAAAAGTATGCATTAAACTATTAGTTAAAATGCACCCTAATGGACTAATCTATGCAGGTGATTGGGTTGGCCTGAAGCACCGTGTGTCCAAAAGACGAACAGTTGCACCAGTTTGTAAAATAATTCCCATTAATAGTCGTTCACTGACGTGCTCCCTCTGCCTTTGACTCACTGACGATATGTTGGTGCACGTTGGTGCAACATGTGGATTATGACCTGAAGGAGGGCGTGAGTCACGGTCACCCTGCTGTCTGGGTGTGCGTGTCCGTCGGATGCACGGTCGCAGTCCACAACCGGGAAGATGTACCATAAGATGATGACGAGGACGAGCAGAACCACACAAAAAAAAAACGTCCAGAGAGAAAGTTTTCTTTTTCTCTGTAAAATACTGTCTTTTGTACTAGTCTAATGACAGCATGTTTTGATGTAGCTGTAATCTAATAATCTAATGATGACGATTGTTTTTTACGAAAAGTAGAAAGAAATACAGAAAAACAGATGACAATAGTGTGAAACAACACTGCGGAGAAATATGTAAGTTACTATTATGAAGTATTGTATTAGTGAAGTGAATTAAAAAAAATAAAAAAAAATTAAATAATATAAAAAAAATCCCAAAGTACTAAATACCCGTCTTTGTAATCTGTTATCGCCCGTTATGATTCAGAAAACCCCGTTTGAAAATCAGAATATCAACTTCTTACCCGATTCGTGTGAAAATCTTCCTCATCGGATCGTGTTGAAGCCAATCAGGTCTCTTTTGGTCGCCGGTCCCCTCTCTCTGAGTGTGATGAGGTATAGGGCAGAATCACGTTTTGGTGGATCCTGAAGGGGCCCCTTCCCGGAGTCCCGACGGAGCTTCAAACGATCCCACTTCTGACACCAAATTGTGGTGGAAGATTTTGCACAGACAATCGTTAAGTAAGAAACCAAGGCTCTGAGTCAAGTATGTCTTTTCTCCGTTTATTTCCGTTTATAAGGCTGCTGCTGAAGGAGACGTGTAGACTCAGTGAAATGTTTACTGACATTTCTGCGATTTTCATTTTGATTTGAAAATGAAGAACGATCAGATAAACTGTAATAACATGCAGCAGTAAATCGCTGATAGGATTTCATGGGAGGGAGGCTCCCCGCCCCGTCTTTGAGTGATGGAAGCGCTTCTAACCACTAACTGTTCTGTTTGTTCCTCACTAATCTGCTTTCATTCTTTCACAACATGCATGTCTTTTGTAAGGTCTCGGTCAGAGCTGCACACCTAGCCGGCTCTTTAAAAGCCACTTGTCCTCCCACCTATTCACAGGAATCCCAGCGCGAAGATGGAGTCTAGTCTGAGGTTGGCCGTCCTTCTCCTCCTGGTGACTGCAGCAGTGACAGCGGAAGGTGAGGCACGGATCATTGCATGCGTATTATGGTATGGATTGAACACAGGGTGTCACAGCTGGTTTCCTCATTGAAAGGGGGGCAGACAGCAAGGCCATGTGGATCAGGTATCTGGGGTTTGGTTCTTAGGTGAACTTCTGACCGTTGGAGCGACGAGGTGGGCACACATCCACTATTACTTTGGCCCCTCTCCGGACCTCTCGTCCATCTTCATGATAGTTATAACAATAATTACCAAAATCCCTTCACTGGATCCCCATTTGCTGTTTGAGTGGCCTGAGAACGAGGAGAGGAGATAGGAACGAGACGAGGGGACATCGAATAGGAATAAAACACCTGACATGAGGAGATATTTAGATGATTGCTTTATCATAAAAATAACTTCACAGGTAGGCTTGTTGATTTTTGAAGACATGTCAGGAGTTTGCAGTTTGAATTTGAGGAAATCATTGAATTCCGTGTCACATCTTCACTCTAGTGATTTATGTTACGTTGTCGAGAAGAATCCAGGAATCCATCACAAAGGCACTTTAACCTCTAATTTCCCCCAAATTGCAGCTTGGTAATAATCCAAATCAGCTGGTCATTGCAGCTTCTACTAGTTTAGTTTGGGATCATATTCAGTGGTGGATTAATCCTCATTTGGTGCTCTTGTGAGTACCCCAGCGGGACGGTGAATGTGGGGATGAGACCAAATAACCTACAGTGAGTTCAGCTTAATAAAGGAATGCCTGGAGAGCGTTAATGTTCTAACGGAGGTCTGCGGCTCATCAGGTTGTGATGCGCACACCGTGCTTGTTAGTATATACTGACACTCAAGAAGAAAGTTGTTAAAAAAATGTATTTCTCGACACCAGTATAAAAACATTGAACAAGACATTTGTAAAATAATACAGACAGAATTGACACATACATCAAGGCTACTCAAAAGGCATCTCCTCCAGGACCAGAACATGAAACAGGGAGGCTTGGATATGCACTCGTCTTTAGATACGGACGATCATGTTCTTTACCCCAGGACATATCATTTTGCCCCACGAGACACCGGGAGGCCATCAAGAAATTTTAAGCGCCGACATCAGCTGACATGACGTACACAGCTGTCATTGTAGGAGGTTACAGACACTCTGCTGTCCTAAAGGCCCTGCTGACTATGACATGAAATTATTGCAACCACAGAGCTCAAAGAACTGGCAGCATTTACGCATTTGGTGTGAGTGGGCTCCGTTAAAATAGGAGGGATCTTCATGTCACCATTCCACCCACTCTGCCTCAGACAGACACCACACCCGTGAGCGCTGCACCTGTTTAAGGAGTGTTGGGACCCCCCCCGTGACAATGTAAATGTCCTCCCAGATGCAGATGTGTTGCTAACATCCTGTCATGAGGCAGAGTGAGGAGACCTTTAAAGACACAGGGGGAACCAGTGGGTTCCTTTCACCTCCCTCTCTTCCACTACTTTAAGAACCCTGCACAGCAGTTAGCACTTTATTCATGATGATGACATCTCCACGACTCCCCGCCACACAATCCGTCGTGTCACAGTGTTCTGATGTCCCAAGAGAAAAGATCCTTGATGCAATCATTCTGTGCTCACAGACCTCAACCATGAAGCTGCTGGTCAGCGGGCAAAGCGCTGGAGTGGTGAGTCATCCCATCATTTCCGGGTCGTGTTCATGTTCATTGAAATAATTGTTCATCTGCAGAGGATGGCGACATCAAGTTTTGCATGTTTTTTTATTTGTTCAGTGTTGAATATCCGCTGTGTGGAGAAGGAGCTTAGACCTCTCAGTGTTAGTAGTTATTGAAGCAGGAAGTGGACCTCTGAGGGCTTGATCATCTCCTTTTAAGTCACAACTCTTCTTATCTTCCTCAATCAGGACTGAGCGTGTTTGATTCTCTCCGGGGAAAAGGTGAGTTGCCTCAGAGCAAGCTAACACTACGCAAAAGGTTTACATGGATAGCTTTAATACTTGAGCAGCACATACGGGGAATATGAAGATCAAATGAGTTCCCCTCAACGTATAGTTACTTTAAAGGTTCTGTTATGAAGTTTAGTGATGGGCAATAAGATAATAGCATACGTCTAATTCAATTTCCCTTCAATATATTGAATTCAAATGCTCCATTATATTTCTACCTATCCCCAGGTATATTGTTGTGTGTCGCATGTAGAGCTCATTCTAGATAGTTCTGGTTCATTCTAGTTATAGAAATGTATTGGATGGATCAGAAACAATGAGAGGTAGAATGGGCAGTGAGTCTTCTGTTGATGCCTCTCTATCTTACAGAAGGCTCCACCCAGCCTGCACCCACCAAGGCCCCGGCTGGAGGAGGTGAGTACAAATCATTTATACAAATATGCATTGTAGTCAAGTATATTTGTGATGTATTATGAAAAAATACAGTTTTTCTACGTTTTTGATGTATTTCTTTTGATGGCGTAGGGTTCAACCTGGCTGATGCGCTTCATCCTAATGGCTCTGATATTTAAACTTTTGAAAGAGATTGGTTTTGGGTAATAGTGGCCTAACATAGTGATAATAATAATGTAAATATTGATTTGAATGAACCCTCATAATTCTCTGTTTTTGTTTTAACTAATGCTTTTTCAATCATAAGTGTATCATTTTGCTGTGGTGGATGTTTTTTTTACATCAGTGTACTCGTCTATTGTAGGAAGAGTTGTTGGCCACATGGCGAGCTGTACAGCACTGACATGTCAACCTAGCGTATCACATTTCTCTGGGAATTTAATAATGTTCTTCATTTCAGACGGCGTAGGGTTCAACCTGGAGGATGCTCTCCAACCAGGGGAAGCTCTTAGTTTCATATGAAAATACAACATTAGATTTTGTCGGCTGATTTGAGTCAGATGTATTTACTTTGGATATATCTTGGTACAACTGGTAAATAGATTGATCTGTGCATGAATGTTTATAAGTGTGAGTCACTTCTAATATCTAATATATCCCTCTATTTCTGAAAGAATCTGGTAAAAAGCTTCCTGATGACTCTTTTTGTTCAATATTTTATCCCTCAGCTCAGAAACCCCTCACTGATCCCAGCGGAGAAAGTGAGCCTAAAACCTCTTTTATTACATGCATGCTACCATATTATTACAATATTGTTGAAATGGGGAGTAGGTGGTGGGGGGGCTAATATAATTCCAGGGGAAACACTGCTATTATGAAGCATTTCACAATGACCCATAAAGGCAAGTATCATAATACTGTAATTGCAGAACACTGACGAGTAGATATTCAAAGTTAATTTTAAAATGTTGTGTGCGTTCTTTTTTTTGTTAACATTTCTAACATTTACTAAATGGGCACAATGAGTATTTGGATTATTGTAAATTAAACCAATGAGTGTATGCAAACATCATAATGTATTACTACTTGGGGACCTATAATATATGCAGCACAAGACTGCAGTGAGTGACCAGCAGTAATGAAGTATTGTCATAAAGCATTATTAGTATGTTTATATTGAATTACATGGGTAGTGTGTAGAACTTGGACACATACATATATACATGTATACATATACATACAAATGTATGTGGGCTGTCAAAATGAACCCGTTATTCTATGTGATTATTGTGGCTGAGATTAATGTTAACTGTTAACAGCGAAACCGCTGCGTACCTGCAGTCAGTTAGAACGAGACCGAGACTGTAGTTGATGGAGAGTTGAGAGCACAAAAAACTGTACGAGGACAGCAGGAAGAGTCGCTAGTTCAACATGTTCCACACATTGGAATTTTGCCTTAGAGATGGTCAAATGTGTGTACAGTGTCTAAAATACATGCGTTCTAAAGAGATTAGTCTTTAGAAGAATAGCAAACTTTTCAACGATTAAGGTGCGATCAAATGGTTCATTTTGACAGCCCTAGTATATATATATATATATATATATATATATATATATATATATATATATATATATATATATATATATATATATATATATATACACATGTACATGTATAATAGAATTCATGGTTTTTTTAACAGGCTGCCAGGGAGGTTTGTTGGAGAAACTGAACGCCGTCATTGAGAATCAGAACCAGCAGCTGCGTCTGCTCAAGCAGCTGACTCCATCTTCTCGCTTCTATGACCGGCGCACGCGTTAAGCCTCTGAGTCCGTTTATCACCTACTTAAAATAGAGGCTGATGTCTCCACAGAGACACCTTCACTAACTGGACCTCTCCTTTATTTTCAGATGTGAGGAAGACCTCCCTCAATGCGCCTGAACTCCTCAATACTTTTTACTCATCACTACACGATTGAACATGAATCTACCGTATTATAAATGCACAAGTGATGTCTTAATATGCATGAAGCGAGCTGCAAGAGGGATGTCATGAAAGCCAATGGTAGAGGGTGCTGAAGCAAACCTTTGGTGGATCAATAAAGGGGATCACGAATGGGGAACTTGTGTGTTTCTTCATTTGTATGAGCTTAATACTATTTGGCATGAACATGAAGCTAAAGGCCCTGCGTAGGAAACGGGCACATAAGTCCAGAGAGGCTGGCCATGAAGAGGTGTAGGCCAATACAAATACTATTTTGACGTGTGCATTTTTCATAAAAAATGTTATAACTCACATTTTTATTTCTGGCCAAAATTTGAAAATTTGTATTTCCATTCAGTGATTTTCCAAAAAGTATAGCACCACCTATTGCCAAAGGGAAATGAAAAGTTTTAGACTTTGATGAGCCACTCCTAGCAATTTAATCTGATCGACCTTTAAATGTGTGTATTAAAGCTTAAAGACGTGATAGTTCACCATGATTATTGGGAGCTTTTGAAATATTGTGTTGAGAACACGGTCTTCGCATGACAGTTCAAGCTGATATTTCGGTGCCTTGGCAAATTGAAAAACTCTTGAAACGATAGGTTAGTGTCCTAGGTGATGACGTTACAGAGCTGATGTGGAGTTTTGGCTGAAAAGTAATAAATAGCCTCCATAGCGCTCCCTGGAAGTTTTCAACGAAGCAGCCCCTGCGCCCCTTTTTGTCACGAGGGGAGCTCTTGATGCCTTTTGATAGTCCCTTTTACCGTAAAAACCAGGAAACAAAAACACTCCTTTCTCTTTTTTCGTTTTTAATCAAAAGCGGTAAAATGGAAGTGGACAGTCGTTTTCTCATTTTTCGTTTAGAACCAAAAAATGAGACAAACTCACAACTTTTTACTCCGTTAATCCCTTTTGTCATCCCATGAGCTGTCCCTTGTCACTCATTGCTCTTGGCTCTGATATTTATTTATTCTCCACGTATTGTGTTGCTTGAGTGAGCGCAGACAATCCAATGAGAGGCAGAGTAAACATGTTCACATCTCCACCAGTTGATGGCAGAATGCGTGTATTTAAACCAAAGATTTAATGTTATTAAACTGTTTATTTATTACTGTATGCAATTTGATGTATTTAATGCAGTTTATTGTATGTGACTTTTATGGTTCATTTGCAACCATTGTTGAATACATCTTGTTATATTTATTTCATGGAAGAGGGAACACGTGTTTATTAAGCAATAAGGAATGACAGTTTATGAATAGAGACGTTTGTTTTCATTAATTCTGGTTTATTTGTCACACTTCCATCCAAAATCGAACGGTTAGGCCCAAGAGGTCAAAGGGCCCTGATGATAAGAAATAATGTTGGTATAAGAAAAATGACTGACTATGGTATTCAACATTTTGACTCTAGAATATTTTACATTTTTCTCACTAGACAAGAACAATAAAGAAATGAATTCATTCTCTTTTCGTCATTGCCTCCATGTTACCTTTCAAACTGGAGGTGAATTACTCTGCAACACACGCAGAACCATGAATTGAAACGAGTGCGTCGACGCAACGACGCAGACACAAATGCAGAATTATGCGCCGGCCTTAAATCTCACTTTTTTAAATTTTCGCCTCAGCAAATCTGCCTATTAATTACGCTGCGTAGCGCCACCCACAGGCAGAGTGGAGTATTGAGCCTTCATACCACCAACAGCTCGACGACACACACACACACACACACACACACACACACAAACACAAGTTGGCTCTTTTTTTGTCACCAATGAAGTGAAAGTATGTAAAAAATGTTTTTTTTTTCACGGTACACTGGTTGAAAAACACTGCCTTAGAGTGATCTCTGGAGCTGTGGATGGATCCCACTGTCAGGCTGGAAGTTTGGCTTTTAGTTCAGTGACACTGTAATGTAATTTGGTAGAAGAAATGAATGTTTGGACAGGTTGTCTCCAGTGACAGAGAGACACCTCTTACTTGAAATACAATATTGGTATATTTTTTAGTTGTATATTATATTAATTTCCTCTATCATCACCAAAGTCAAAGTTCACATTTATCCTGAGTACATTTTGATGTCCTTGATAAAGCAACAACCAGGAATCACATGGTAACTCTGGAGGTGGACAGAAACTGTCCCAAGGACAACTAGTAACCGTGTACTCGAGAAATCTGGCCTTAATAGAAGAGTGGCAAGAAAAAAAGCTACTATTGAAAGAACCCTAAGAAATCCTGTTTGGAGTTTTCCACAAGCCATGTGAGAGGCACAGCAAACATGTGGAAGAAGATGCTCTGGTCAGATGAGACCAAAACTGAACTTATTGCCTCAATGCCAAACGCTGTGTGGTGGACACCCAACACTGAGCACAACATGCCAACAGGGAAATATGGTGGTCATGGCATCATTTCACATTCAATATTCACCTATTCACTATGGAATGCCGTTTTAGTCAAAATTAAATAAATGAATAAAAACATAAATACATGAAATATGCATTTGAAATACATCATGAAATGAGACAATAAATACATTTAATTATTTCATGGTACTTTTATTTCATAATGCCACTTTTCGAGTTCCATTGACTCTTACTGTGAAAATCTACGGACTTCCGGTTTAGCGGTTCCGCTTCGTATTTTCGTTTTTTGGGCAAAACCCCGAAAGGGATTAACGGAGTAAAAAGTTGTGAGTTTGTTACGAAAAACGAGAAAACGACTGTCCACTTCCGTTTTATCGTTTTTGATCAAAAACGAGAAACGAGTGTTTTCGTTTTCTGTTTTTTACGGTAAAAGGGACTATCAAAACGTACACGGACCGAGCGCTTATGTATGTGTATACATGTATGTGTAGATAACCATATATAACTAGGAGTTTTATTATGTGTGTGTGAATGTGTATGGCTGGTCCCTGTGTATATATTGTTCATTATCGGACATTTGATCAATTGAAGCAGTGAAATATGGGACATCTAGAAGTTTATTAAGCGCCAAAAGAGAACTGTCTCTCTATAAAACGTTAATCTAATTATTATCGCTCCTTCATCAATGAGGAAGAGAGCTGCCCTTTTTTCCGAGGGAGTGGCGAACTAATCCAACTGGCTCAAATGAACCTGCTATGGAGGTATGAACAAAAAAGCCTTTTCTTTTCTCAAGCGATGAGACGCTGCACGATACAGAGTTAAGGCGGCGGAAACCACAGCGCTGCACTGCCACCTACTGGGCATAGATAGCACCACACGCAAGCAATGTTCTTCATTCCAGATGAATACAAATTACATGCAAACGTGACCATATGCGATGATATGATCATCATCGCGTGACCGCGATAATGGTCACATGATCACAGGTGAAAGATGAAATAGAAATCCAATGAAGTCATCAGTGTCTCAAATCTAATGCCTGGAAGTCATTAACATTCTTCGGTCTGAAGGAGGCACACACAAGAGACACACACACACAAGAGACAGACTCCATGTTTTAGACTTTAATCTTTGGACACTCAAAACTACAGAACTCACGGTAAATTCAACAGCTGGAATAACACAGGGATAACATTATATAGAAGTGAATAGAACCACCTGGAATATATCACGATGTCCATCCAGGGCCACAAGGTCATGGGGCCACATCACCCAACTCCTCCCCAAGTGGAGAGGACCAATGCAAACAGAGCCAGTCGCTACAGAGGGCTGATCAACCCGCGACAAAATGAACAGCAGATATCCCAAAAGACACTGCGCAGACCTTGGGTTCCACCGCGCCACAATGACTTGTGTGAGATGCATGTGGGAAAACTACGTCCAACTCCCCCACAAGAAGGGGCGAGGACAAAAACACTAACTGGCACTCAGTACAGAAGGCTGATCAACCCAACAGAGTCCTCTGTGGAAACAAGTCGTCTGCAGTGGAGCGATGATGGAAGAAGAAACCTGTCAAAGGATGAATACCAGGATCTTCTGGGGAGAAGGCCGAGTGTATGGGAAGAGGTCGAGGCCGTACACGATGAGAGAAACATTCAGAGTAAACTTGTACAGAATGAATTGGGGGAAAATCGACGTCTCAAAATGGAAAAACTACCTCCAGTTTATTGCCAACGCACCGCAAAGGATGAATACCAGGATCATCTGAGGACAAGACCGAGTTTATGGGAAGAAGTTGAGGCCCTACACGATGAGAGAAACATTCTTGTACAGAATGAATTGGGGGGAAATCAACTACTCAAGCTTCGACAACAGCAGATATCACAAGAGACACTGCTCAGACCTTGGGAGAAGGGAACTGTTGTAATTGAGACAGTGAAAGAGTTGGACAACTTCAAGGTGTCCACAAGGACATGGGGAAACTACGTCCAACTCCCCCACAAGAAGGGGTGAGGACGAAAACACAAACTGGCACTCAGTACAGAAGGCTGATCAACCCAACAGAGTCCTCTGTGGAAACAGGTTGTCTGCAGAGGAGCGATAAGGGAAGAAGAAACCTGGCAAAGGATGAATACCAGGATCTTCTGGGGAGAAGACCGAGTGTATGGGAAGAGGTCGAGGCCCTACACGATGAGAGAAACATTCAGAGCAAACTTGTACTGAATGAATTGGGGGAAAATCGACGTCTCAAAATGGAAAAACTACCTCTAATTCTTCGCTAACGCACGGCAAAGGATGAATACCATCATGCACCAGGGTGAGTTACAACAACGACAAACCCTGGTTCACAGCGGAACTCAGAACACTTCGCCTGCAGAAGGATCAGACATTTAGGAGTGGGGACAAAGACTTGTACACAGAGGCAAAAAAAGTTTAGCAAGGCGCTGAGAGATGCTAAACGACTGTACTCTGAGAAACTCCAACAACAGTTCTCAGTAAGTGACTCTGCTTCGGTTTGGAGAGGCCTCAAACACCTCAATAACTACAAGCCAAAACCCCCACTCCATGAATGACCTCCACCTGGCAGACGAGCTGAATGAGTTCTACTGCAGATTCGAAAGACAAGGTCCTGATCCCATCCCCCACAGCTCCACCAACCTGCTGCAGTCCCCTACCCCTCCCTCCCCCAGCCCATCAGGTGCTCACGCCTCTTCATCTATATCACCTTCCCCTCCCCCACCAGCAACGACCCTCTCTATTCTGGAGAGAGACGTTAACCGGCAAGGCAGCCGGACTCCGTTTCCTCTCACACCCTGAAGCATTGTGCTGACCAGCTGTCTCTGGTGTTCACTGACATCTTCAACACCTCCCTGGAGACATGCCACGTACCAGCCTGCTTCAAGGCCTCCACCATCATCCCTGTTCCCAAGAAGCCCAGGATCACAGGACTCAATGACTACAGGCCCGTCGCCCTGACCTCTGTAGTCATGAAGTCTTTTGAACGGCTAGTCCTGACCCACCTGAAGTCCCTCACCCCCCGTCCTAGACCCCCTGCAGTTCGCCTACAGAGCCAACAGGTCTGTGGACGATGCTGTCAACATGGCCCTCCACTACATCCTCCAGCATCTGGACTCCCCAGGAACCTACGCCAGGATCCTGTTTGTGGACTTCAGCTCTGCTTTCAACGCCATCATCCCGTCTCTGCTGCAGGACAAACTGTCCCAGCTGCACGTGCCCGACTCCACCTGCAAGTGGATCACAGACTTCCTGTCTGACAGGAAGCAGCACGTGAAGCTGGGGAAACATGTCTCAGCCTCTCGGACCATCAGCACCGGTTCCCCCCAAGGCTGCGTTCTTTCCCCTCTGCTCTTCTCCCTGTACACCAACAGCTGCACCTCCAGTCACCAGTCCGTCAAGCTCCTGAAGTTTGCGGATGACACCACCCTCATTGGACTCATCTCTGGTGGGGATGAGTCCGCCTACAGGTGGGAGTCTGACCATCTGGTGTCCTGGTGCAGTCAGAACAACCTGGAGCTCAACGCTCTAAAGACAGTGGAGATGGTTGTGGATTTCCGGAGGAACAGAGACCCACCCTCCCCCATCACCCTGTGTGACTCCCCCGCCACTATTGTGGATTCCTTCCGTTTCCTGGGCTCCATCATCACCCAGGACCTCAAGTGGGAGCTGAACTGAAGAACTGGCTAAACGTTTTTGGTTTGGTTTACTCCGTGTGCTACGGTTTTCCCAAAAAAACTTTAAATCAATCAGACTAATGTAATCAAGTTAAGATAAGACATAATTTGGTAGTTTACACTATGGCCGTGCCGTCGGATGGTTGTCGTTCTGTTAAACTGGTTGAATCTTTTTTAGTGGGTTTACTCCGTGTGCTACGGTTTTCCCAAAAAAATCAGATGAGCATACTCTCTGGCCCCCCTCCGTGATCCTTACAACCAGGACGAATTGTTTCACAGTCCACTCATCAGCACTGGTGGATAAAGCTTCAGGAAGAACTGGTGAGGAGCTGATCATTTGTATCTTGGAGAACTTAAACATTAACAAACACACACAAGCCTTTGTAAAGATGCTCTAACTTATACTATTGTTTATTTAATCCGAGGAAGAGACTCAAACCTTAAAATGGCCCTTAATCCATTCCAGGTACCTACAATAAATATTGTTGTTCTTTTTGTACAAATGTAAGAGCTGTTCCTTCCCCCAAAAGGAGCAGGAAGATCTGACCAAGTTGAAAAGGATAACAGGAGGTTTTATACATTTCAGGGAGGTTTGTGCTGCCTCAGCACAGGAGAGCCCGTCCCTCAAAGAGGAGTGTTTGGAAAAGTACCAGAGACGACGTGGGGGAGACACCGTCACCCTCCCTTAATGGAGCCAGTCAATCAACTACATTTAAAAGTCAGTCAGGGCACGTATGGTTCCATCTGTGTCTTATCTCACCCTGGACTTCCTTAGGTCACAGGCTCACATAAAATATCACCTTCTTGAGAGCCTCACCCTACGCAGGCTCAACAACAGTGAGGAGCTGATCAATTCTATCTGGGAGAACTTAAAACATAAAAACAAACACACACAAGCCTTTGTAAAGATGCTCTAACGTATAGTATTGTTTATTTAATCAGAGGAAGCGAGTCAAACCTTAAAATGGCCCATTAATCCATTCCAGGTACCTACGATAAATCAGGGTTGTGTAATGGAAATACCAGGTGTCTGTAATGAACATTTATCTTTTAATAATGAAACACAAGGACACATTCATGAGCCTTTATTAAATATGTCAACTTTTCAGACAAAGAAGCTTTAAATGTATTGGTCATACGACATATACAATTTTAAAAAAGCAATAAATCTTATTGTTACAAATTGTTTATCTGTCACTAATTGTTGTGTCCTGGTGTTTTACCGTTAGTTTGGGGTAATAATTGTTGTACAATGTTATAACCATTACTCCATCTCAATACACGTAGGTCAAAGAGCTCCGACGGCTGGGACGATTCAGCTACCTTTCAGACTACCCTGGCAACGTGTTTTTTCCACAGCACATAGAAACAAATCTAGCCATTTAAAAATATATATTTGGCACCTTTGAGCAACTTTTGTAAAGTGACTCGAATGCTAAATTGCACCCATTTTCCCTTCAAATGACACAAAAACAATATGTGCTTGGCTGCAAAAGTGCATTGTGCGTGACTTGAACAGCAGGCGCTCAGCTCGTGCACAACAGCCTGCAGACAGCTGGAAAGAGATGCCTAGTGCACACATCATCATCATTATTTGAGTTAAGTTGCTTGTTGAATAAAATAGCATATATCTTATTAGCGTGTGCCTATAATTGTTGATCAGTTTGGTATCATGTTGACGAACTACCAATAGACTACCAATAATACTATAATTGTTAAAAATGTGTAGGTTTACTAGTTGATAAGAAAATAAATGTTTATTTTATGCCGAGATGGAGATGGAAAAATTAGTAATAATTATATTATATTTGTGTGTATATATGACAAAACCTCAACAAAAAGAGTGTTGTCTTGTCATGTCTTGAGTCCTTATGACTTTCTACACTTATACAACATATACTAATAACGTTGTAGAGACCCTGTTTGCCTCTCAAAGTTAGGTCCTCTTGGTTGGTGTTTTGAGTTTGTTTTGACGTGTTTAAATACTCCTCGAGACGTTTCCACTTCTTTGATTGTCCTTTATTTTGTTCTTTAATGACACCATCCAATTATCTTCGTACATGCCTCTTCCACCCGGTCACGTTCACTCTGTCATGCTCGCGCTCCTCGCTCTCATTCCACGCTTCTCCTTCCACGCTCCACGTCCACACTTCACGTCCACACTTCACGCTCACCCTCACGGTCAAAAAACTATTTTGCTTCTCACCAACACCTGTGACCCATTTTTCTAGACTAGCATCAAAAGCTACGCAAGCCTCTCGCAGCTCGCAAGGCTGTGATTGGTAAGTATTTTCTAGCAGAATTAGAGGCTCAAACCATCTCATAAAAACTATAACCTTTTCATACATTCATCATTCCTGAATTTATGATTATGACAGTTATGAATGTCTTATGGGATCATTGGACTAAGGAGGATTTGAAGAGGTCTCACATAGCTTTTTGAGTGTTGATTATTTGGACTACAATTGTTCACATTTTAAGGTGCTGGATATTATTAATAGAGTATCAGCTTTCCCCTGATAATAAACCAGCTCCAAACACACAGCCTAGTAATGGAAGTGGAATATAGAAATGCTCCTCTGCCATATTCCTGTAGACGCTGCGCTCTGTAACTGCATTGACTTCACCCAAAGAAGTGGGTCTTGGGTCTGGACTTAAGGGAACCTTTCCCAGAGCCCCCCGACTCCTCTGGCTCACGGAACGACATCCTGTGGACAATCTGCGATGTCCTCAAGCGCAGCCTGTGCAGTTCGGGCTTCATCCTGCTGAGGGAGGACTTCCTCCTGAGGACCTTCTGTGAGGGTCGGGCCTCCCCGTCCACAGAGTCACCTTCGTCGTTGGGGTTGAGGAGTCGGAGGGGCCTCAGGTTGGACTGGAGAGCCTTGGAGAACCTCCAACGGCCTCCGGCCCCGCGGCACGCGTCCTCCGGGTCAGAGCGCTCGTATGCTCCGATTATGTCCTGGATATCCACGCTCACACTGTCAGTGAGATACTGGCAGGCCTTCCTCCCGCTGTAGTCTCTGACCTCCACGTCTGCGCTGTAGGCCCCCACCAGGAGCTTCACCACCTCCATGTGGTTGTGCATGGCAGCGACGTGCAGAGGCGTGTAACCGGCGTTGGACCGAGCGTCCACGCTGACGGGGGTGTCGTTCTGTTTGGCAAAATTGAAGATCAGCGCCATCAGCTCGGGGTTGCCTCGCTTGGCCGCCCAGTGCAAGCAGGTGAACCCGGTGACGAAGTCCTTCCTCAGGATCAGACTGGGCTCCGTGGTGAGGAGGGGGTGCATGCTGCCCCACTCCCCGTCCAAGGCACACATCATCCACTCGTGTTCCAGCGGGTCCAGAGCCACCGGGGTCCTGTCGTCCGGGCAGGAGGAGACCAGGGAGGCCGAGTCGCTGTCGGTCCTGGATGACAAGTACACCGAGCCTTTGGTCACCGTGCTCCTCCTCGGCTGGGGGGACCTGTTCATCATGGCCTCCATGAAGTGTTTACGGCTGCCTTTGGGGCTGCAGAGTCCTTCGCTCCCAGAGAGGCTACATGTGTCCGACTGCCCTTCATCGCCATCCTCCTCCTCCTCATCATCATCAGACTCCAGCTGTCTGGAGGGAGCTCTGCTCCTGGCCACCACGTTACCGTGTTCTCCTTCTTCCAGGACTTCTGGGGAGAGCGCCTCGGCCTCCACCAGCCTGTCTCCGGGTTTGAGTCCCACACCACCTGTGGGAACTGGTCCTGTAGTACCGGTTTGCACAGGCCCCGGCATGTTGAACGAAGATCCCTCTGCAGGAAGAGGCGAAGCATTAGTCACAGATATTTCTGGTATTTCAGGCCCATGTCCGACCTGCTTCTTCTTGGACTCTCTCTTGTCTCTTTTAAAGCTGTCTCCGTTTCCCATCTCCGCTTCTTCCACTGAACAGACCAGCTGAGGACCCTCGCTCGAGTCGGCTTCCCCCGCAGAAGTGGATGCGGTGGTGAGATCAGCATCAACTCTCACCTGGCCGCTACTTCCGTAACTTGAGTCAGGTGGTTGAGCCTCACCTGCCGCGTCACTCCTGCCGTCTGAAGCGTGCGGATAACGGGGAAGGAGGTCCTCCGGATCGAGCCTCTCTGAACCGCGGAATCTTTTCTTCAGGCAGACATATTTGACTTCGCCCTCAGTCTTTACGAAAGCAACGTGGTCCACGTAGTTTTTAAAAGTCTTACGGACAGCAGCTCTCTCCTGCGACTCCCCCGGGAACACGAACTTAAAATGCTCTATTAGATCCGCGTTGGTCGCTTTGCCCCCTTTCCCCTGCAGAAAAACAAGAACGGCCTCTTGAGTGCAGTCGGACGCCATTGTAAACATTTAATCAATAATAATCCAATACCCGTTGAAGCCACTGAACAACTTGTACAGTCCCATACCAAAAAACCCGAGGAACTATCACGTGTCGTAGCAGAGCCGTGTCACCCAGAGCTTCTCCTTGCGTTGTATTCTAGCGTTCTCCGCCTCCTAGCAACCGAGTGCAGGAAACGGACTGTACCAACCTTCGGACTGTACCATCTGTTCCGCGGGGGGTTCATGGTTAAAAAAACGTTAAATACATTGTTTGTGCTGCTTTGGGGTGTTAAACACTTTCATTATGTCCACTGAAATGAAAACATTTAAACGAGATAATGTTTGAAATGATAATAAAAAAAATCAACATTTTTGTTTAGTCTTGTCTATATAAAGTATACCAGTTCTTTATCACGTGACGCCGCCTGTTCGTTAACAGATTAAATTAATTATCAAAAAGTGGACATGTGCTTATGTATAGTTATGAATAGTAGTTATGCAAATATTTTATTTTGAGTGTGTAATGGTTGAAGAGTATGTAATCAGAAACACAAACTGGTTGCCAGGTCACACAACAGGACTAAACAAGTCAGCCACGTGGATTTCCAGTCAAAAGTTTCAACACTTTTTTGGAGTGTCTGAATGAGAAAACGTGTCCAAACTATACTTCTGTATTTTATGTGTCACTGGCATTTCATGCGAAGCAGCAGCAGACTTGGGGGAAAAGTGGCCCGGGGGTTACTGTAACATCAGCCCACTCCATAAATTAACGAGTAATCAATTTAGAAAACTCAATTTTTTACACTTTTTTAAACACAAAACTACACTTTTAAACATCTCCAAAGCAGAATTTCACCAGGTCAAACATGTTGAACTAGACACACTCTTCCTGCTGTGTGCAGTTTGCTGTGCTGTCAACTCTCCATCAATCTCCCGAGATTTAGCCGGGACGTTTTCCAAACCACTGTCTTTTAGCGCCACACTGGAGTTCCTCTGCAGATGGTGTACAGCGCAGGGTAGATGTTCAGATGGAAGTAGCCCAGCACCTAATAACATGTTTCGGGTACTATCAGTGCCTAAAGTGGTCCGTTTGACGCTCGTCCCCCTTGTTTGACACATTGAGGAGGTCCTATGCACAGTTCTTGCGCCTTGGTTTGTTTTACTTCCAATGCAAAAATCTCTCTCTGCCTTGATCTGATCTGACCCTGATCTGACTGCAGGCACGAGGCAGTTGTGTGCCAGAAGTTAACGCACACCAGAAGTAAATAAGAAGCTAAATTAACTGCGTTGAAGTGTTTTATCGCATTAATCTCAGCCACAATAATTATAGCATAGATTAACCCATTCATTTTGACAGCCCTAAAAAAATAGCATACAATTAACATTAGCCTATTTTGGAGTGACGCAGAGTGCGAAAAGTGGTCGGTTCCTTTGTCTGAACGGCAGGTTGGTTGGTCGGTGGTAATTTGTCGTAGTCTGTGGTAGGATCCTTTTTCAGAATGAGTATCTTCGTGACCGTGGGTTTCCCGTACGTGTTTCTTTCTAACTTCATTGACAATCTAGCAGATCACGGGGACTTGCAAGTAGCGCAGCGTCTTAAATAAAGTGATGTATGTGTTGATGCGAGGCTTTAGAAATGAACACAACGGGATTCTATATTTGCTCCTAAAGTCTGAAATGGGTCATTTGGCACCTTTCTATGATGTTATAAGAACATGGCGATATTCAGAGGCATGGCAACGCGAAAACAATAGTGGGACATATTTATCGAAATAAATAAATAAATGAATAAATAAATAGAGAACCCATTTTCCATTTGCCGTTCTGGCAAAGGAACCTGCCACTGACCACTTTTCGCACTTGGCCCTACTGCTATTTGGGATAAATAACACCATGTGTTGTTTTATAACATTTGGATCCACCAATTTGCTTGGATGGACACATGGAATGAGATGCTATGGTTATTGTAACACTCCAAGGTAGGTAGAGTTTGCTACATCAATATGCTTGACTCCAGACGATAAATACACTGGACTATAAGGTAGAATTAGTATGACATTGTTACGGCAGTCGGTGCATTTCCGGTTGCGCTTTTATTTTGAATGTAGAGAAACCGGAAGTACGCAGTTCGAAGCTGGACGAAAACAAAGGGGTATTAAAACACGTCAGAAAGTTATGGTTTTATGAGTTAAGCACCTGGTTGATATGGGCACAAGATCAGTACCTGTACCTGAGCCCTATTCTCAGGTAAGTTCATAATGTGTTACAACAAGGCAGGTATAATTCCTGTTGTATGAAGCATTCTGAACGTTAACACATGGTGTGCATCTCTAGGTGATCAAGATCTAGAGGATTTTTTTTTTTATTACAAAGTCCACTATGATTTGCACATTTACACAAAATGTTTGTATTTTTAAATGATAAGTTTCATGGCACAAACAGTGATTTTTACTTTGGGTATTTGGCCTGGGTCCATTAAACTTAAGGGGCCACTTTAAGATTTGATTATCTTACTCTAAACAATACGGTATATTGGTGCATATTCATAAAAGCCTTTGCTTTTTGTTTAGTCATCCGAACACCAGCAGAAACACAACAGACCAAAAAACGTGTGTGCTCAGCGGATGGGAACCTGTCGATATCAGCTTCTCCCAGCAAGCTTTGGAATCCAGCGGTGTTCTGGGTGGAGGAGACCAGTCTTTCCACACGATGCACCACCTCAGCAGCAGGAGCCCTGCTGTCTGTTACACAGAACCACAGAGTGCCGTGTAACTACTGTCCAGATGTTCCTCACACACTAAAGAACACTAGAGTCGGAGCTTACCGAGCTGCAGAACATCTCGCAGGTTCCTCATTATGTTCCTCATCTCTTCCAGCCTGCTGTACACCTCGTTCATACGTGGGTACACTCCGCTGAGGGAGCTCACGTCAAACAGCTTCTGGAAGTGAGACACCATGGAGCCCAACGTGTACCGAGTGGGACTCCTTAGCACCTGTGGGACACACACCACAGCACAAAAAGGTCATCTCAAACCTACGAGTGTGGGATCAACTGACACAGCGTATTCTACACCACCATGAGCAAGTAGCACGTAGTAGCGCAGGGTGGCACCTTGTCCTCCTCAGCTGAGGTGTTCTCCAGCATGCTGTCCACCAGCATCAGCATGTCCTCCACCTTCACTGCAACAGTATGGCCGCCATCACGCGGCTTCCAGGGCATCAGTCTGCCAGTCAACCGGTTTAAAGCCCTTTGCAGATCCTACCGACATACACATCCAACCAACACGCATAAAGGTGGCTCCACACAGCAGGTTCATTTCCAGCTCTATGGTGAACGATGACGTGAACGTCCCTTCAACTGCTCAAGTGGCGGAAGAGCCATTTTCTTATCAATGTGTTTGGTTTAACCTCCCACCACGTGGAGGAGTAGGGCTGCTGCCGATAGTGATGATTCTAGTAACAGTCAGGACAGTGCAAAGATACATTTAATAGTGTACGGTAACACGTTTTATGATTTATGTTCATTTAGAATAGGAGAAGGTATATTAAGACAGTGAACATGGATGTCTTTGATTCGTGTTGGGAAAACAATAAATTATACAAATACAATACATACACTAAATAAAACAAAAGAAACATCACTTTCCACGGTGAGGCGGCCAGTGTGGTGGCCTTCTTTTGATAGACAAAGAAGCCACTACAGGTGGTGTTTACCTTCAGGAGGCGGAGCTGCTGAGCCCAGGCCTCCAGTGTGGGGACCACAGTGTGAAACTCAGCCAGGTCTGAAGCAATCGATCCCACCTTTTGTGCTTTTTTGAGCCCTCCAGACGACGGAGCTTGTGCTTGTAGAACTTCGAAATTCTCAAAATAGCAAAGTTATTCGGCGGGCCGGATTTGAGTTTGACACCTGTGACATAAATGATCACAGGGCATATCCAGCTCACCAACATATTATCCAGTATCTGGGACTAGATGACGAGAGAAATTACTCCTCATTGCATCTCAAAGTCACCTTTTTGGTTAAATAAACAATAAACAACCATAATTATTTGTGCAGGAAATCAGTTTGCTGATTGGTTTAATCCACATTTTTATGAATTGAGATTTTAAGCCTTACATATGTTTTTTAATATCTGATGTATGTATCCAGTACTTCTTTTGACTACACAATGGTTGTGGAGGACAATGGGCAGCATCACACCTTCACACCCGCACCAAGCTGGGGGACAGGTGTCCCTCTGTGATGCTCATCTGATGCTGATGAGATTAGATGACAGGAGGACAGGTGGTCCACGCACACTGCAGATATATTATTAAGTGGGGAAACACACGATCGCCCACAGTAATGTATACTGCAAGCATGTATACCCTGTTTTCCATACATTCCAGGAGCACATTATGCTATTTTCTATATTTCTTGACTCCTTGCCTCTTTTTTTTTGTAAGTGAACTTCCACAAAAAAAAAATACTGGTGCTTCTAATGTTTTTATCGTGGTATGATTATGTACATGTCTGAATGGTGTGATGAACGTACTTGAGTTGGTTGTTGGACTTGATGAGCTCCTGGATTAGAGCCTGTCTCCTCTCCGAGTCGGTGAGCAGGGTCCTCAGACTCATCCGGATCTCCCCAGCTGACTTCTTGTCCAGCACAATCAGATCTAAGGACACACGGACAGTCATGTGACAGACACTCATCTAATGAAGAGTATTCAGAGAGTATCTTCAAACTTCTCACAGCAAAGTATCAGCACAAAGGCCCTCATCTTACTAATGACAGCTAAACTGGATGGCTTCCAAAGCAAAAACAAAAAGCCGAGAACAATTAAATCATCCCTAGAAATAGACGTTTAGCTAAGAATTTGGAATGACCCTTACCTGAAATATTCGTATTCCCTCCAGGATCTGCAAAATGCACAGGCTTAAAACCATGATGCTGCAGAAGTTTGTTGACATCATCCCATTCTACCTGCTCCTGCTGAAATACAGACACAATCAAATGAGCATCAACATCACAGAGCAGCGTGCAGCCGCTGCAGAGATCGGAGCTCCACAGCTACCTGGAACTGCCTGCTAGTCCACAGACAAACAAACGTCTTATCTCTCGGTTGTAAAGACGGAGTTCTCCCGCTGTCCATGTTTAAAGTGTCCTCGACTGCAGCACGCGCTCACTTCAATCTTAACACAGCTTGCTGAGCCTCCTGTCCGGAGCAGCTAGTGATCAGGTTTCTGCAGCTCCTCCAGCAGAGGAGATGCCACTCCTGCACCACAGGACGCGTTGCTTCGGTTTGAAAATATATCTGCGCCGGTTGTAATAATTCATATGCAACGCAGTCCGGCGTGAAATGAATCGACAAGCATCTGTTTCTAGTTAGATAAAGTCACACGTGTGTCTCCATTCGGTTCCTGTGAGCCGCCCCTGTGACGAGGTGACCGCACCCAGAGGAGAAGTTGACTCACACCCACCAAACCCGTAAACCGACACCAGCCGAGCCGAGCCGAGCCGAGCAGTCTGGACCCGGACTGAGACCACGAACACCCGCCGCAGGTTCTCCGCCCGAAGCTAACGGAGCTAGCAGAAGTTACGGTCACCATGGCGGGCTGTCTGAGGGTCGCTGTTCTCCTTCTACTGGTTACTGGAACTTTAACGGACGACGGTAAGATCCCCACCGCAGCGCCGGGGTGTGGAGGTCTCGTTATGGTGTTTTTCACTGGTTTGTGTCTGAAGGCGTAGGTGAGATCATTAAAGTTCACAAGGAGTTTTTTGTTTTTACAAAGGCCACAACATGTAACCTTGCATATCAGTTGCTTGTGTGGCAGTAGTCGTGTTGTTATTAATGCGTTACAAGGGGGGAGGAGGGGGTTACACTTGAAAGGAAGCTTGTGAGGACACTCGTCCACGCTTCACACCCTAAAGGGGCCCCTGCGGACCGAGTTACGGGACCTGATCCACACAGGTGAAGCGTGGGTCCAGGCCGACGTCAGCAGTGGATGGAGAACCATGTGAGTTGTGTTGGAGCTGCGCAGGCCCCGCCTGGCTCCAACGGGAGACTATGTGAACTCTGCCCGATTTGCTGAAAAATCTGGAAATACCTCAGGAAAAAAATCACATGACCAATGTTGTCACTGGGTATTTTCCATATTGCATACCCAGTGTGTTCATGTTGTTTATGCATCTTTACATGTGAATGAAGGTTGAAGTAGAAACAAGTGATTTATTTGGATAAGATGAAATGAGATCGTAGAATATGATGAGGTCCATGTAGTGTTAAGCTACAGTGGGTATTTTTAAGGGGGGGTGGGTGGCGCCCAGTTTCAGCTTGTTCTCATTTTACAGCTGAACAGTGGACTAGAACATCATGTTTTCATGGCTCCTAATGGCTCCTTAAGGGACATCCTAAGCTGCAGAATACAATTGTGTCTTCATATCTGTGGCAGGCCCTTTCCTGTTTACATGACAATCACCCGGTCTTGAAGAAATAGAGACCTGAGTTCCCTGACCTCGACCCAATTCAACCTTTCAGATGAACTGGAGCGCTATCTGCGGGTCTGGCTCGGGGGCCACCGATGGTTCTGTAGAGTAAAGCCAAAGCTTCATGTGTTATAGCTGCATCCTCTCTACTGACCACCAGGGGGCGACTCCTCTGGTCCTATAGAAGTCTATGAGAAAAAGACTCTACTTCTCTCTGGATTTATTCAATCACTAATCATTGTAAACATGAGTTTATGATCACAATCTGTAGTTACGAGAAGTCTTCAATACAGCATGATGTTCATACAGTAAATGATGGTCCATTAATGGCATTGTCTGGTCTGGGTGTTGTCTGTGTTTTCATCTTACAATTTTAACTATTTCATTGAGATCTTTCCATGGAAGCTCATTGTAAAACGGTCGTTCTTATCTCCGCCCCCAACATGTCAAACCAGCAGGAGATGTCCCCGTGACTTTGTCCTCTTCTCATACACAGTCTGTGATCGTGCTTTGTCAGCCCGCTGCAGCGCGTTTTAGTTAAATCACGGCTGTAAAGGAGAACTGGACCGACAAAGTAGCCACAGCTCCATTGTACCTCATCTGTCGGACAGCGTCAGACTGAAGCAAACAATGAGAAAGACAATATCCGGGCTGAAGTTGCTCCGAGCTGAGTCCGTGCCACTGTTTTGTGTGGCAGAAAACCACAGGCACGCACATGAGAGAGACTCGGCACGCTATTTGACGGAAATAGGCGAGGATGATATTTTGTGGCTTACAGTAGTGCTGATATGTTGTATCCATTACCAGTGAGCTTTATTTCTGTGATACATTCTGGTTAGCGTGTGGAGCGTGATAAACCTAAACCTAAATATAATGCTGTAACCCACAAAAGACAAGTGCTTTAGTCAGGTTTCAATCAGGAAATGGAAAAGAAAGTAGTAGTATTATGTCAATTTCATCAACCGGCCTGAAATACAGTACTTTTCTGTACATTTTTAAATACAAAATTATACATAGCCAATGTGTTCTTATAAGTGCAATCTGATAAAAGTGACCTGGTTAGGTTTTCCTAACACCTCATCACCAAACATATATTTAATATTCAGCTGCTATATTGAACCATAAGAATCATGTGAGCTGAACCCGGCTTCTAACCCCTGTTGGTATGAAGAAATGATCTGACGTTGTGTGATGTATGAGAGAAATATATCCAACTTGATTCACAAGTCTCATTATTGACATGAACAAACAAACTGTGATGGAGCCTCGGTCCTCTTGTACCGCGTCCACGGTTTATGTGTTTTGAACTACTAGGATTACCAGCGAGTTTCACGTGGCTCTTTGGTTCTGGGTTCTGTTTTGTTAGTCTACTTCAGGATTGCAATTAATGCATTCATTTTTGCAGCTGCTTCAAGGAGTAGTCGGCCCCTTTTTCAGAGGACCGATGGCGGCTACCTGGCAGTGTGGCAGGTAGCGTTGATGTGGTGCATGTTGAACCACTGACGGTGACCTGTCATGAAGGCCAGAGCTTCACAAGAGGAGAGACAGTGTCCCATTGCCTCCTGGGTAAAAAGGGTTGGCCTCTGCTCTTTCTGTAGGGGGAAGCAACTTGCTGGTCCTAGTGACTCATGCCTCAAAGCATTGCGGTGTATCAGTCAGCGTCGCCATAGGAACCAAGCAAAACAGTGCAGCGCACGCCTTACAACACATGAACACATGTGCTTCCACTATGAAGGAGAGGACCTTCTGGTCAGCTGATCTATTGCCGATGTCTACGGTGGCTTGGTCTACAGTTTTTAATGATGTTCCTCATGTCTTCCTCTTACAGGGTTCAACCTCTTTGATGCTTTGGACGATCCAGGTGAGTGCTTTCTCTGCAGCGTGTCATCCGCTCTGCAGAGAGGGTGATCGGCTGCAATCTGCCGTCCCTGCCGGACTCTCTGAAGCGTGCTAAAAAGATCGTGGCCGACCCCTCCCACCCCGGACAAAAACTGTTGAGGTCCATCAGGACTAAGACCTCCCGCCACACAAACAGTTTCTTCCCGTCGGCAGTCGGGCTCATCAACAGAGCCCGGTCCCCCACTGACTGACTATAACACTCCACCGGTCACTCCCCTTCACACTGCACATGTCGCTTTAACTGTAATTTGTCACTTTGTCGTCACTCGTCACTTTGTTACTTGTTCGTTAGTGCACTTTATGCTTAATATTTTTTAAACTTTTTTAATATTTTAATATTTTAACTTTATTCCCTTGTTTTATACTAACCCATAGCCTTAATCTACTAACCCATTGCATTAGCATTTCATTTTACTTTATTTCATTACTTGTGCACTGCTGTCTTGTTGTCTATTGTCACACTGTCTACTGTCACGCACAACCGCCAAGACAAATTCCTTGTATGTTTGACATATTTTGGTAATAAATGTTTCCTGATTCCCGATTCCTGATTCCTGACATTATACCATAGTTCACATGTGTGAAGTGGGCTTTTACAAGGTTCTGATCCATAGTCCGTGTATTGCCACGGGACAACCCCCCGCCTCTACCAGTCATTGTTAGCCGTGGGTGTTCCCTTTAAAGATTTACCTCAATGATGTGCACAGTAATATCACCTCATAGGATAGCTAATACTAATCATTATTAATAAATAACAGAACTCAATTTAAAGTTTAATTCATATTTACACGCATTGGCTGTTCAACACACGCAAACATGTCTGTGTGCTGTGCTGCTTGCAGCAGCGGGGCAGAGAGTTTGCTCAACTACTACCCTCCCCCCAGAAATTGTAAACCTAGGGAAAACGCTGCAGTGTTCTGGGTACTTTTTCTACAATACAATAGGGTTTTTTATTGCTTATGAAATCACCATGCATTTCCCATGGAGTCTCTTCTTTCTGGCTTTAAACCTAAGGTTCGATTGGACTTCAGAGTATGGCAATCATTTATTGGAATTGTTAATTCATTTATTGCTGCATTCCTAAGTTGTAATGGATCGGCTTTCTTTCTGTGTTCACTAAATGTCTGGTGGCGACAACCTCTTTGTACCCACAGATCCTCAACCCAAACCTGATAAACCTGCTGTGAAGCCACCAAGCAGTGGAGGTAAGTCTTTTATCTATCTGCTCATTTTCTTCATTAAATCCAAATTTCAGAGCTAAGACCTCAGAGCGTTGGTCCTCCTCACGCTGGTGATGTGGTGGCTCCAGGCTTCATGTTTAAGGTTGTTCTTCTGTATCTCAGCAACACCTTGAGCTCATTTATTCTAACTCACCACAAAGGTTTTCTTCCATTCCAAGAAATGATTAGAATGTTCTGGTCAAAGGTCACCAAGCTCCCAAACATTCCGTCCATCTAAATAAATGTGAGAGCTATTGAGAACACCTTGTTGTTTTTAGTAATGAGATTTGTAATTTCTATAACAGCCGGGTTGGACATGTGAACCACACATGAACCACCTTGTCTACACTACTTAAAGGGAAGGGAAAACCATACAAATAGCCTGATGGGCTGCGGCCTTGTGACTGACCACTAAAGTGTTTTGGGTTTAAAGTTCTTCTGCTCCCTTTCCCTCCAGGTGGGTTGGACCTTATCGATTTCTTTGGACCAGGTACGCTAAAGCTGTTGTGTCTCTCTCATACCCTGAATTTAAAAGGTGTCAGCCGATATTTTCTACGGCTACGGCCGACGGGGGGTGGGCGGTGGGTGGACGCTCCGGTTTTATTTTTTAGCTTGAGAAATTGGATTTGTGGCGGGAGACCAAAATGATTGACTGTCACCCTCAATGCGTTACACTTGAGAGCCCTAGAATAACCTGTATTAGTATTGTTTCATGAGTGAGATCTTTGTGTGTTCTAGACGGCTCAGCAGCACCTTGAGCTTAGTTATTCCAATATACCACAAAGGTTTTCTTCCATTCAAATAAATGATTAAGGTCACCAAGCTCCCAAACCATCCATCCATCAAAATAAATGTGAGAGCTATTGAGAACACCTTGTTGTTTTTGGTAATGAGATTTGTAATATCTATAACGGCCTGGTTGGACATGTCAGCTTTACTACACACGTCCCAAAACTGTAATCCACAGTTTAAGATTGGTTTGACACTGTGTTGTTCATTTCTTGAAGGTGGACGGACCTTTAGTGACTCCGACTTATTGGACGTCATTGGTGGAGACTACAATCCCGAGGAAGGTGGAGGTAGGACATCAGCACCACCTGCCAAATTCCTCCATTTGCATTGTGGAAATAACACTTACCGTACCATTTAGTGTAGTTATTATTGTGGTGCCTTGATGAGCTGTCAAACTGTAGAGTTTATTACATGTGTTTTCCAGTCAATCCATCCAAAAAGTTTGCTGGTATGCCAACCTAGGTACTCTGTTTTACTAGGTCTTCTCTTGGAGTTGCCACGATGCTCTGAGAAAACAGACAGCATTAATGCTAAGGAGAAATAACAAATCTGATTTTGTCTTGAATTAGATTTCATTTAATTTATAAGATTTGGTCTTTAGAAGAATAGCAAACTTTTCATCGAATAATGTGCGATCGAATAGTTCATTTTGACAGCCCTAGTATATATACATGTACAATTTATGTTTTTATTAACAGGCTACCAGGGAGGGATTTTTTAGCTTGAGAAATTGGATTTGTGGCGGGAGTGCGTGATTAGAGACCGAAATGAGTGACTGTCATGCTCAATGCTCTCGGTCCTGGTAAGGAAGATAGAAATGGTTCTAATATGAGTCTTGCCGGTATGAAGCTTTAACAGTCGATGTATTCCTCTTTGCATGAATCAAAAGCAAGTATTGCCCACGTCTGTTGCCTGGTGAACATGTTGTTTTCTTAGACCATCTCCATACATCTTCCACACAAAGCACAATGGTTTGGAATGGATTAAACTTGGTATCATTACACCATTGTGTCTGTGGCCACTTGTCCTCCAGCCACGTGTCCTTCAGCACCACCCTGAACCCCTAGGGGCTCTCAGGATGAGTTGAATGGAGAGGTCAAAGGTTATGTGTGATTCCGCTAGATAAATAGTTACTCCATCTGTATGTGATGATTAGAACAAAGTTCTTTAACCTGCTTACTACCTACAGTGGTAACCCAGCGTTACTTTAAAGCTCGGCAAGGCTACACTGCAGCAGCTGTAGTTAGCCTTTCACGACGGAACTAATGTTTGACTATTTTAAACAGATGTCTTGTTTGTCTAAGTATGAAAGATAATAAGCAACAACATTGTTTTTTCTGGATCGATACCGAACTTCAATTCATGGTTCTAAAAGTCTTGCGTGTGTTGCAGAGGAGTTTCCTGCCAGAACAACAGGTGGAGTAACGTGTTTTATTGAAGACGACCTACTGTCACGTCTTTGTGTGTGGAAGTCGTTGGTTTGTTCATTTATTTATTATAGACTTTATTGCCCCGTGCATCGCCCCTGCTGACAGACGTTTGCGGAGATCTCCCTCCATGAATCGGAGGCCAACCGCGCGTCCTTATAGTCCGCCAATGACGGCTTGTAAACGTGGTCATATTTACGGATTTTTCCCGACAAAAGTTCTTTACTCTGAACCGTTCTCTCGTAAACATTCTTCGTTTTAATAGTAGCGGTATTCTGCTATGAAATCGGAAATGTGAGACTTCGGACAAGATGTAGTTAGCAGACCAATCACAGCCTTGCGGGCTGCAGGAGGCTTGCGTAGCTTTTGACGCTAGTCTAGAAAAATGGGTCGACGCACACAAGCACCCAAGGAGGTGTGAAAAGGCACGCAAGGGACTCGTAAGGGGCTCTTGCATCTGCGTGTCCTTGCGTCTCTAAAAACGCAGAAGCATAAACTAGGCTTAAGCAGGGCTTATCACGCCGTCCCTCGTGCTGCACTGGGACACTCTGGACCTCCTCATCGTCCATCTAATTCCTGCATACAGGCAGAAACTAAAGCTCTGCAAACCTGTGGTGAGGGACTTCAAGACGTGACCAGTGAGGCGCTGAAGGATCTTCGGGCGTGCTTGGACTGCACAGACTGGGATGCCCAGGATCACAGGACTCAATGACTACAGGCCCGTTGCCCTGACCTCTGTAGTCATGAAGTCTTTTGAACGGCTAGTCCTGACACACCTGAAGTCCCTCACCGACCCACTCCTGGACCCCCTGCAGTTCGCCTACAGAGCCAACAGGTCTGTGGACGATGCTGTCAACATGGCCCTCCACTACATCCTCCAGCATCTGGACTCCCCAGGAACCTACGCCAGGATCCTGTTTGTGGACTTCAGCTCTGCCTTCAACACCCTGGAGCTCTAAAGACAGTGGAGATGGTTGTGGATTTCCGGAGGAACAGAGTCCCACCCTCCCCCATCATCCAAGGTGACTCCCCCGTCACCACTGTGGATTCCTTCCGTTTCCCGGGCTCCATTATCACCCAGGACCTCAAGTGGGAGCTGAACATCAGCTCCATCACCAAGAAGGCTCAGCAGAGGTTGTTCTTCCCTAGGCCAGTGGGAGCACTGAGGGGAGCAAGTCTCCGAATCCCATTGGGTGGGGCTTTGGCACCGTGGTGCTTTCAGCTAAATGCTAACGTGTAAGCCTTTGCATACTCATGTTGACTGTGGGATGTTTCCAATGGTCGCGACTCGCCAGTTTGCGACAGAGTCTGTGGATCTCCAACGTTATGACGGCTCATGAGGGGAATTGAATTGGAACATGATGTATTTGAATGTTTCTTCTAAATGTTGTGAGCATCCAGTAGTTGAGGAAAAGGGGTTGCATCTTGGTGCAAGCACTTCCTCTTTATTAAAAAATTATACCACTTGTGCTGTGTTAAGAGTTCCTTCCCTTTATATTTCACAATGAGTTTTCCACACACGCTTTACAATGGAGCGCAGTGGGTGGTCACACAGGTTTGAGGCAGATCCACAATGGAACCACCTTGTCTACACTACTTAACTGGATGTGGTTGTGATGACAAATAGCCTGATGGTGCGGCCGTGTGACTGACCACTGAAGTGTTTTGGGTTTAAAGTTCTTCTGCTCCCTTTCCCCTCCAGGTGGGCTGGACCTTCTCGACGCCTTTGGACCAGGTAAAGTCCCCTGTGCACGTTAAAGCTGCTGTGTCTCACTCGGCAGCCGATATTTGAAACATTCATTCAGTGTGTGGTTTCAAGATGAGACTTAGTTGTGTTGTCCTCCACAGATCCGACTGTAAACCCCCCCAAGAAACCATGCTCACGATACTCTGGTAGGTCTAACGTACATCTCGTGTGGCCGACGGGGGGGGGGGAGGGGGTTGGATGCTACGGCCGACGGAGGGTGGGCGGGGGGTGGACGCTCCGATTTCATTTTTTAGCCTGAGAAATTGGATGTGTGGCGGGAGTGCGTGATTAGAGACCAAAATGATTGACTGTCACCCTCAATGCGTTACACTTGAGAGCCCTAGAATAACCTGTATTAGTATTGTTTCATGAGTGAGATCTTTGTGTGTTCTAGACGGCTCAGCAGCACCTTGAGCTTAGTTATTCCAATATACCACAAAGGTTTTCTTCCATTCAAATAAATGATTAAGGTCACCAAGCTCCCAAACCATCCATCCATCAAAATAAATGTGAGAGCTATTGAGAACACCTTGTTGTTTTTGGTAATGAGATTTGTAATATCTATAACGGCCTGGTTGGACATGTCAGCTTTACTACACACGTCCCAAAACTGTAATCCACAGTTTAAGATTGGTTTGACACTGTGTTGTTCATTTCTTGAAGGTGGACGGACCTTTAGTGACTCCGACTTATTGGACGTCATTGGTGGAGACTACAATCCCGAGGAAGGTGGAGGTAGGACATCAGCACCACCTGCCAAATTCCTCCATTTGCATTGTGGAAATAACACTTACCGTACCATTTAGTGTAGTTATTATTGTGGTGCCTTGATGAGCTGTCAAACTGTAGAGTTTATTACATGTGTTTTCCAGTCAATCCATCCAAAAAGTTTGCTGGTATGCCAACCTAGGTACTCTGTTTTACTAGGTCTTCTCTTGGAGTTGCCACGATGCTCTGAGAAAACAGACAGCATTAATGCTAAGGAGAAATAACAAATCTGATTTTGTCTTGAATTAGATTTCATTTAATTTATAAGATTTGGTCTTTAGAAGAATAGCAAACTTTTCATCGAATAATGTGCGATCGAATAGTTCATTTTGACAGCCCTAGTATATATACATGTACAATTTATGTTTTTATTAACAGGCTACCAGGGAGGTTTGTTGGAGAAACTTAACACCATCATCAAGAATCAGAACCAGCAGCTCCGTCTGCTCAAACAGCTGACTCCATCTTCTCGCTTCAATGACCGGCGTACACGTTAAGCGTGTAGACACAGGACGACCTCTGTGAGTCTGTTTATCACCTACTTATGTTCATGAAATAGAGGCTGATGTCTCCACAGAGACACGTTCACTAACCGGACCTCTCTTGTATTTTCAGATGTGAGGAAGACCTCCCTCAGTGCGCCTGAACTCCTCAGTGCTTTTTACTCATCACTACACGGTTATATAACTACTGATGCCACTTCTCTTTTATATTAGTACATTCAAAATGGATCTGCTAATTAGTAGAATAGATTATATCTGGTAAAATGATTATGACAATCCCTATAATTCTTTGAAACCGCAATGTAATATTTCAGAATTATTTCAGCAGTATCACATTTTCTTTAGCCTATCATTCCCATCAGCCCGTTGTAGGAATAAGACATTTTTATTATCACATAACTAATTTCTTCCTTTTAGATAACCCACACACAATAATATTGTGTAAACCTAAAACGGCCTTTATAATGGTATATGTACCCTGTAAAATGTAAATAAATATTACACATATATTTATTAGTTATTATTAGGTGGCCATATTGCCGCAGTTCTTAATGAAGATAATTTTTTTCCTAAAAAGGACTGTACAAAAGAAAAAATATTTTCGCAACACAACAACATTCAAAGAATGATCCTTTTTAAATTGAAATGATTGCCTAATTTTATTTTTTCAATGTTGAATACCTAGCCCAACATACCAGGTGTACTGGGGTTGAAAAAAACGTGGTTTCTTTAATGAATTCACAGAAAACTAAATAAAAAGGTGAATTTAGCCCGGTGTATTTAACTTTTTCCTTTTTTTTTTTTTTTTTTAAACCAAAAGCGAGAAAACTGAAACATGCGGCCGTTTTCCCTTTTCTGGTGTTCAAATTGTGATGTAGCGAGAGGCTGGGTCTTGGATGGAATACTATTCACCGGAGATGTCTGTAACTGCTGTGGCTCCATCTGCCGGTGGAGTTAGGAACCCCACTCCGAAACGCAGAGCATCCCAGAGCAGAGAGAGACGAGCTGCAGGTTGGGCCCGCTGCAGAAGACCAGACCAGTGCAGGACGATTCCCGGAGGCAGGCCGTTGGAGAAGACGGTATATTCTCTTGAGGGAGGTTCCGATTCCCCTCCAAAGACGAGGCGTTATTTAAGTTTTACCGGCGAAGAGCGACCGAAGCCTGAGTTACCTTTTCTGTTTTCTGTTTAATCCGTAGGATGTGAATTAAACTTTTGTTTACATTTTTTAACCTGGTGTCCTTGCACTACTTGAACTACCCCTGTGAGAGCGGCGGCGCCTCTTGTGACATCACATATGGTGGAGGATGCAGGTCTAGTTCAAGCGGAATTAGTGCATGTAAGAGGAAGACACCGGAAGTTTTATTCGACACTTTTCCAGAAGGACCGTAGGCCCCTAACCAACAAAATGGAAGACATTTTGAAAATCCTTATTGCTGGCCAGCAAGCCCAAATGAAAATTAACGTGTCTCTCTTGGAAGAACAAAAGAAAGTCAACCTTCTGAAGGCAGAGGAATTACAACTGCAGAAACAGATGGCCGACCGGAATGTCCGCCCAATAAAGCCGAGTGACTATCTGTCCAAGATGGGGGCCACGGATGACGTTGAGGCGTTCCTGCATGCCTTTGAAGCCACGGCCGCTAGGAAAGCCTGGCCCAGGGACCAGTGGGTTGGGCTGTTAGCCCCTTTTCTAACGGGGGAGTCACTGAATGCTCTTCGGGACCTGGGGCCTGACCAGGCGACTGACTATAAAGCCCTGAAGACGGAGGTCCTGAGCAGAAATAGCGTCACGAAGTTTGGTATGGCCCAGCGCTTCCACAGCTGGACCTTCCAACACGATCAACCTCCCCGTGCGCAGATGCATGAACTGGTCCGGATCACGTGGAAATGGCTGGAACCGCAGAGGAATGTGGCACCTGCGGTAGTAGAGGCCGTGGTGGTGGATCGATACTTACGGGCTCTACCGTATGAGGCGAAGCGGTTCCTTAGTCAACAGGCCTTGACCACGGCCGATCTAACTGTGGAAGCGATGGAAAAGTACCAAGCCGCAACAGAGATGCTTCGGGCCTCAAGAAAAGAACCCAGGAGCGCGGCCCTGACACAGACGGAAGAAACCGGTCCCAAGGCTACCAACCCAGCCTCTTCAGGAGCCCCAGGGCGAGTGGGACACCTCTCCTGCCAGTGTGGGACGCAGGCGGAAAAGCCGATTCCCACGGCTGAGTCCTCCAGCTCACCACCCGCCCCCCAGTTTGCCTCGCTCATAGGACTTGTAGATGTCCCCCCCCCAGATCGACCTGCCTGGTGACTGAATCACCAGGACGTGGAGGCCTTGATAGATTCGGGTAGCCGGGCTGGTACCGGCGAAGAGCGACCGAAGCCTAAGTTACCCGTTTTGACTGTTTTCTGTTTAATCCCAAGGATGGGAATTAAACTTTTGTTTACAATTTTTGAACCTGGTGTCCTCGCACTACTTGAACTACCCCTGTGAGAGCGGCGGCACCTCTCGTGACATCACAATATCTAAAAAAGAAAACCCTCACTCAAATAACGCCTTTGATTTTAAATCCCTTTTTGTTTTTTACCTATGAAACGAACTACAAAGCGCCGCAGCTAAACTGGAAGTATGTGTACATTTTCACAATAAAAGTCAACGCAATAGAACGTTTGTGTGAGGCCTCAACCCCAGCGTGGAGGCAGGAGGCCGCAAGGGGGCGCCGAAGAACACGTCCTCCGGAGCCACCGGAATTCTGAACACCTGCGAGGGAGGAACTGTACTATGATCAACCTCATTGTCTGTGACTAATAATAAAAATAACCTTCCTCAACCTGTGTTTAAATGAACGTTAGGAGTTGGAGTATCGAATGAGCGCAGCGGTCCAGGTGGCATAGAGGTTATGAAATCACCTGCCATAAATCATACTGCACAGGTTAACAGGGCCCTCGGCTCCGTTCAGGCCTAAATTTCCATTTGAATCTTTTGCTCAGTGGAGTTGATGTATGTGGGGACCTTCTGGCCCCTTCTAGTAATTAGATGACAATGACCATTCTTTCCAGATATGTAATACTAAACTCCCTCACATGTGGTGTAGGTGTTGATTATGGCCCGACTTAAGGGCTGGAGAAGGGGAAGAGGAGGGCGGACCAAGCAGATGGTGAAGCGGCGTGTATGAGGAGGAAACCCACAGAAAGGAGGAACATGTTGCAGCGACTTAAGTTCTGGTTTGATTAAGGAATTGTTTTCTCCTCCGGGACGATATATGTTGAGTTGTGTTGGATTTTTGTTTGAAACAAAGCTGCCAAATGCTCTCTAAAACGGTATTTTTTCCCTTTTAGAATAAACCATTTAAACACTCTGATGGTGGTTATTTGTAAGCTCTCATGCACTGCTTCATTCTGTGAGAGAGATGAGAAGATTCTGAATGTTGAGCATCCTCTCATGGATGCTGCTCATAAAGCTGTAGCGTAAACTCAGTCAGGTAACCTGCTCTAGCCCGCCTATAGCCCATAGCTTATTTCTCTTACATCTGTCAATCACTCATGCACAACAGAACAATGACATTCTTAGCCTATCATCTTGCTGCTATCTCTTTAAATATGATTGTCTCTCTACCTTCAGGAGCTTCATGCTGCTGATACTCGTTCCAGCTCGATCAGCTTATTCAACTCATTGTTCCATCAGTCAACACCACCACCATGTGGTGGTGGAGGCAGGTTGCTAAACGTTGTATGTAGTATGACTTTGGGGGGAATTTAATGCGTTAATTAATATCGTTTATTTATTTTATTTTTTTTATATGTAATTTAGCCATGCTATACAAAGCCCCGTTTTGTGATTACATTCCTGAGACACTTTATGGTATAGCCTACAATACTATGATTTCTTTTTTTGGCCATTTTTATAACTGCTCTGTAAATTAGATTTTTCCCCCATAACATATTTATGACATTTTCCTTGCACACCATATAACATTTTAACGACATTTGACCCATTGTGAATTCTTGCTCATAAGTTTCAGATTTTGTCATATTTTTATGATATTTCTATGACTCTTTGTGATTTTGTTTTATGACTGATCATGCCGACTCGCCCTCCCTATCCCTCTTCCACAGCAAGGGAGACTGTTTTTCAGCCACATGAGAGAAGTTTTTCCATTCAGCTCACTGAGCTGAATGGAAAATGAGTGAAAGTCTCTAACCCAGTGGAGCGAAGCCCAGAAAAACAAAGCCCATTCGGACTGAAATCTCATGGTACTTACGTAAAGGCTTTTTTCCTGTGTTCATATTATTGTGGTATGAAATAAAGTTGTTTATTTGCATTAAGCACACGCAGTGCTGGCACATGTCAATGCCTGTGCTTCCTTTTCTAGGGCTGAAATGGATTAGTTTCATAATGCATACCATGTCCTGTTTATAAAAGGCAAAATAAATAAATTATGTCGCCATGGTTATCGAAACTAAAAGCTTTCCTATTGAATTGACCTGGGTCATGCAAGAGAAGCCGTGGAATAAACTGTATTTTGAAGAAGGTGAGTGTGTGCGTGAACATATTCCTACGGTTACTCTAAGCAGTGTAAATAACGGAAGGTGAATATCACCTATATGCACTCTACTTTTGATTTGACGCCGAGTCCTCTGAGATGTTTCCCCCTGCAGCAGGGCTCAGGGGCCAAAAGCCGACTAAAACTGTCCACTGTCCATTTGCCATCATTGATGTAGGTTTGAATCATTATTGCTTGTTTGATTAAATCTGCTTTTACATATGCACTGAAAGATATAGAAAGACAGAATCCTCGTTAAAGGGTAGAAGAGGAAATGGTGACATATAGGTGGAACCATGAATGCATAAAATTGCTAAGAAATGACAATCCAAGTATTGTAACTCTGAGCATGAGTTGTCCCTGTCGGGGGCTTAGCTCGGGAACGTCATTTACAGATAAACTGTGGAAGGTGGAGACGTATGAAGAGCCCCATTTCACTAATCCCTCTTCACCTTGAAGCTGTTTGGCTGAAAGTGAGAGAATAGAGAAGTCAGACTCCATCAGCTGAAATCCCTGGCCAGGAATCAACTTTTAAACCTTGGTTCTTGAAAAAATAAAAAATAAAAATACCCCAGCTTTCTCCATTGAAAGGTCCGTCTCTTGGCGGGGGGTCTGACTACAGAGGGGACAGGTTATCCACAGTGAGATTATGAGGCTCTCTCATGCTGCACAGGTGCCCGAGGCTGATACCACAAAGTAATAGGCCTCTAACAGCCCATGTGGAGATGGCGGCTGCAGCAGCTTTAGATGGCAGCAGATAAACAGCAGTGACCTGGCATTGTGTCAACTTTTGTGAACAACAACAGCGCAGCAACTTTACCAGCATTTTCACATTACACCTGCATTGTTTTACAAATACTGCAAATATCTATAGCAATATAACATTTTAGGTTTATGTTGTGGAATATTAACGGTGTGTGTAACATATGGATCTGAAAAATAGCTGGATGTTGCTATAATGTAGCGCAGACCTGTGCAGATCGTAAAGCCCTCTGAGGCTAATTTGTGATTTTGGGCTATAATAAATACTTTGAAATTAAAATGCCTAGGTGGTCTCAATAAAGACCAACAGGCTACATACACTGTGTTACCTGTGGATGATTGGCAGATGGGAAACAGCTGATAATAAACACAATACCCACCATTAGTGAGAAAGAAAATAATTGATTGAAATAACTAAGAAGCTTGGGTAAATGGCCAATGTGTGTTTCTAATGATGATATCCGCCCTTAGGATACAGCTACGATCGTTCATACTGAAAAGATTTTGCTTTTAGTCTTTCTTCAACCTTTATTCCGAAGCAACACAGCCATAATCCTTGTAAAGCAAAGACATCATACAATATGACTGTAACAGCACTTTATTAAATCTCAGCTCAGTGACATGACTCAGTTACTACATATTTTATATTCATAATTTTCATGCTTTACAGGTTGAGCTCATGCATTAGGCCCCACGGTCTTGCTGTATTTTATGCGGGAAATCAATAACATAATGCATGAACCCATAAGAAATGTGGAGGTTCAACAAGCACCAACATATTGACAAATAGGAACAAAATACGGTGGACCATATTTAACCACTTATCAACTTGCTTGCTTTGTCTATGGAAAAACTATACCATTCCCTTTTTAAAAAAGTGCATATAACGAGGAAACATAATTGGCGGCACCTCCTAAAACCCTGAGGGCCCGATTGTGGAGCCAGGAAAGCCGAGACAGGAACAGGTCTGCACATGCTCAAAGTCAAGATGCATTTTCAGCAAGTAAATAGAAGCCGAAGGATACACGTTCAACTACAACTAAAAATTAAGAAATTTGTTCAAGATGCCCTGTGTGGGTTTGAGGCTGGAGGTTTACATCCCGAGTACTTTTAACAGCAAATAAAGAATTTCAAAATGATTTGAAGACAAATTGAACAAACAAACAAAAACCACTCAGGGTCAGGAAATCAAATATGAATTATTTCTTCGCTATAGAAGAAAAATGTCTTGTTTGGTTTTGAAAGAGTAAGAGAGTCTACTACACATAACCTCACTTTACACATCAGCACAAGTAGTACAGGCAGAATACAATAGTATAAAACAACAATGTGTGGAAGAAAAACACAGAAAACAAAAAACGCTGACATCATCTTTGGTGAGCTTTTACTGGTGGTCTTCGTGTTAACAACACTAGCAGGGTGTGGGTTCGCTGTCGTTACTGCATAGGGGCGATCACTGCGGTGAGAGATTTGCAGACTGTGACGTATTTGTTAGATTGGTTGCATAAACTTGTCAGCCCGATGCGGTGCAACAGGAGAGTTGTTCACAGCCAACGTTAGTGACTAGAGGAAATTAGCCCAAACTACAAGGGTTAAAGGGTACAAGGAGACAAATTCTTCAAAGAGCATCGAGTTAACAAACCACCATGGCTTAACGCCTCGGACATTGACAACAATCACCTTATTATTCTTTATTCCAACAAAGATGGAAGCTTAAATGACCACTTAATTTAGTATACATGTAGGTTGATATTTGTCCCAAAATTTTATATTTTCATACAAAAATAAACTTCTGTTTTGCCTTTTGATGTGAAAATAAATCTGTCTTGGGGCTAATTTCTCTTTGAACAATATTAACGGTGACATCAAAAATGCTCATTAGTATTGACCTAGGAAGCTTGTTCTGGACTAAATGGGTAATCAGGGGAAAGCAGGGTTAGGGTTATTGCAGAATGAAAACGGAAATGTTTTCGGTTGGATCTCTTTGATTGACAGATGTGTCGGCCTGCTTTATTTTTCTATTGTATTTGTATTTTCTGGTTAGATAGCCGCGCAGCATTTCAGAACTCTCTTCAGAAAACGAGTCTGGCACCGTCGTCCCTCCACCTATGATATATATATTTTTACTATGATTTCCGAGCCTATGCATTTAAAGATTAGCACAGTTAAATCCACCACGCATGTCCACTTAATGTGGTAGGTGGAGTCCAGCTCATGTAGATAAGTAATTAAGAGTAAAGCTGTCATTAAAACTGTGAATTACTATCCTCTAAAGTTTTCTGCCATTTTAGACATCTTAGTGTGCATATCCTTAGCAAAAAAATATATATGTGTGACCTCAAAGAACTGCAAATGAGCAGATAAAACATTCTCAAATCATTACAACACTGACACATGAATTTGGTATAAACACACATGCAAAATGAGAACATCCATATTGTTATATAAACAAGTGCCATTAAAGCGAACAATGCTGATAACAAGTTTCCATTCTCAAGTCTGTTTTTACATTTGTTCGTGATATAAAGTTGCATAACTGACTGGATAATTCTCTTCTTGAATGCGCAGTGCTGGCTGAGAGGTAGCATAGCATGAGGCTACACAGATGAAGGTTAAATCCGTGGATTCTGACATCTGGATGCGATCCTCCCCTCTCCTCCCACTAATACACAGGCCAGTCCATGACAATCCGGAGGGAAACCATTCCACCGGGGAAACTGACCCAGGAAATAAAGCCAGCAGACCTATTCTCCCATCGCTCACCGCTCAGGTGCCCGGAGCAAATTGATCCTGCTCGATGGGTTTCTTCACCCAGGCGCCCAGTCCGGCTTTGTGGAAGGCTCTGAAGAGCGCGTGCTTGGCGCTGTGGTACTCCACCGCTGCCTGCTTGGCATCATGGTAGCTGCTGGGCCTCACCGTTTTGATCCGCAGGGTGGAGGATAGCTACGGGACATGACACAACAAGATGGTCTCAGCTTTAAACAGAATGAGTGGCTTAAAAGACGATACACTACTGTTGTTATTTCAGTAAGACTTGCAGGATGTTCACCAGTGTACAGAATTTCTGATGGAACTGTGTAACACCAGGCTGAAACCCTAAACCACAGCTAAGCACATGATAGAGTCCCAATGTAGCAGTTAGAGTAGTAGTAGAAGTTACAGTAGTAATCATCAACAGTACTGAAAAGGAATTACGCACGCCTGACACCGCTACTGAGAATCCAGGGAAGCCCCAGGACATTTTGTGATGTCAGTTTATGACTTAGACTACGTACACACATTGGGACCTTCCACAGAACTGGCCCCCAACAAACTGAACCAACTAAAATGAGAAAATAAATAACAATGACTTTCACTGACTGGGGTCAGTCAGAGTTGCTTTCGAATTAAATCAAATATGTTAGCAAGCAAGGATTGCTAATTAGCACAACGGAGATTTGCATTAGCTCCCACGGGTCGGCCGCGGATACGTGGTGACCGGTGTGTCCCGCACTGCCGTGGTGATCGACCACTCAATAGCAATCAACGTATTGAGCCCCCCTAGAATTACGTCATAGACGCTGCAATAGCATCAGTTATTATTGATCTGGAGAACATTTGTTCATGGAAAGAAAAGCAAAGCCCGGCCCTGGAAGCTTTTCACTCTTCACCAAAAGGGTTCATCCAATGACCTGGTAAGTTCCCGCCCTTTTTGTATCAGTTGACCACGGCTGATGATTTTATGAGCTCTGTCGGCTGATGTTTCTGTGTCCTGAACCAGAGGCCCATTAGGTTAGGTTATCACTACTTAATAGTTCACTTACCACTGAAACTTAACCTTGTGAGTTGAAAATTAGAACATTTACATCAGGCAAACAAAAGAATTGTTATGTTTAGGAAAAAAGCAGTTTGGGTTTAAATTACGTTTAAAAGGGAACCTGCTTTAGAAAGGTACGAAATGATAAAAATAAGTCAACACAAATGTCCTGGGGATGTCGGACCCACCCATTCACTTTGCCCGTGTGCAGCATGTGGTGTTACCTTGCAGTGCAGGCGCAGCCAGCGACTGTACAGAGCGTGTTTGCAGAGCCTGGAGGGTCGACTCAGGTCGTCCTTCCCTGTGGTGGCGTTGATCAACTCTAACCCTTGGTCCCCCACCGTCCAGTTCACGCTGAAGTTGGGAGCTTTTCCTGGCTGACGAGCCTCTGAGTTGCTTATTCCTGTAGAAGAAGTTTCAGTTCACAGAGTGAAAGGCCAAATCCATTTCACAAGACGCGACCAGAATAAGAATCGGCCTGGATATCACACAGGTTGCCCACAACTGTCATTTTGCACACCTCTTGTGTCACATATTTTAAGGTAAGCTGGAGCCCTAATGTATAAAAAATGACTTTAGCAGGGAAGTCAGTTGAAATCAATGGAAATCAGTTCTTTCTAGAAGTACGGCCTGTTTCTCACCGCTGAGCAGTGGCCTATTCAAGCTGAAGGACTGGGGCAGGTCCTCGATCTCGGTAATCCTCTGGTACATGGCTCTGGAGAGGTGGTCAGCATGGTACAGGCTGCCCAGAATGATGCTGGAGAAGTAGATGGCCTCAGTGAAGTAGCTCAACAAAGAGCCTTGGAGTCCGACGACATTCCACCTGAACGGAAACAGAATGGAAAAATGTATCCAATCAAGCAGATTCCTTCAAATTGTCAGTTAGGTCGTCGGTTCCGGTCCTCTTTTTATGACCCACGCAGATAAAGAGAGTAACCACGTGGTTTAATCCTTTATTCACGACACGGTTCTCACAGCTATTTCATTCCAGCTCAGAGGAACCCTGAGATTCATCAAGCAGCCTAATCAGAGTTCCAGTGGCATGATGACACCTGAGAGCCGACAGAAGACACAGACAGAGTGATTGGAGCACGTCTTTACACGTGCACGTAATCACCAGGATTCCTAAGGGCCTTCTGAAAAAACCCAGTCAACCCCTCAGGGAGTCTGCAGGGCAGCGTTTGTGTTGTCTGTTGATCCACTTATGCGCACTGTAAAGTGTATGACCACATTGCAGGTTTAATTTTAACATATATCGAAAGGATGTTCGATGTAAAAACACAACATGGTCATAAAGACGAGGTTATATTATTTTATTGGGCACTAATGAGCCCAATATCAAATTACGGTTCCACGTTTCAGTTTTTAGTGGCCTTCAATAAAAAATCCTTACACAATACCGTCATCCATGCATTGTGTCTTGTGTTATATTTAAATGGTAAATGGACTGTACTTGTGCGTCTTGTTTCTAGTCTTCTAACCACTAGAAGCTCTTTAACACGACATGTTATCATTCACCATTCACACACTGATGGGAGGAGCTACCAGACACAGTGCCACCTGCGTTTTTAGGTTCTTCTATTGTGTGTGTGTATGTGGGTGTGTGCGAACAGGAAGCGACACAACACAAACCTGGCAATCTTGTCACTGCAGGACATGGTTAGCAGCCTCTCGCCCTGAAGAACCCCATCCCACGTCTGGATGGTGTTAGTGGAGCGAACCGGGATGGTTCCTTCACCGGACTCTATTTTAGTGCGGAGCTGTCCACGGGCTTTTCTGTTCGGGTGTCTGTCCCCCTGATCTGTAGCAAGCAGGCAGAGACTTTACGAATCTTATGATAAGCAATACACCATCATGTAAATTATTTTTTTTCAGTTGTTCTTCTTCTTCATGAAGGAACCAGTTCTATGTTCCCACAGTCTTATTTCCCTGGGTTTAAGTGAGAACAAGTGACGAGTCAAATGTACCCATTGTCACTGCACACAGGGTCACGGGGTGGGGCTGAAGTCTATACCAGCCAACTTCGGGCAAGAGACAGGGTACACCCTTGACTGGTCGCCAGCCAATTGCAGGGCTACACAGAGACAACCATTCACACTAACATTCACATTCAAAAACCTACGGGCATTTTAAAGTCCCCAATCAACCTGATCCCCAGAGCATGTCTTTGGACTGTGGGAGGAAGCCGGAGAACCCGGAGAGAACCCACGCAGATATGCATGGGTTCAAATGTACTCAATTCAATTCATTTTGTTTCGTAAAATCACGAATCACACATTTTTCTCAGAGGGCTTTACATTCTGTTCACATGCGACCTCCTCTGTCCCCAAAACCTCACACAGGGTCCTATGTGCCCCAGTTTCACATATGTATACTCCAAGGGTCTATATTCATAGGTCCTATGTTACCAGGGTCATATGTTCCCAATGTCCTATGTTCTAAGTGTACCTGGTTACTATGTTCCCAATGTTTTATTCTCAGACATTTGAGGTCCAAATGTCATGTCCCCCAAGTCATATGTCCCTACGTTCCCAAACGTATATAGCACATACTGGTAACAGGACAAAGGGCCGTGTGTGCCCCAGTTTTACTGCTGTTTTCTCAACAGGTCCTAAGATCTTATGTTGCACAAACCTATTATTAATTCGAACTAGCTACACGTTAGGATGTGACTCTTTAACTCCTTGGTGTCAATGGTTTCTAGGAGACAATTGTGTTTTCTTAGGTTTATTGTGGATTGCTTCCCCAGCTCTGTATAGCACAAATTGGCAACCTGACGGAGCTCTATTTGTTTATACAACATATTGTGGGAACTTAAGGGTGACAAAATGAAACCTTCGAACAGTTCGCTTTATTTCAACTTGGGATATTTAGGACCCTGGAAACGTTGAAACACTCTCATACTAAGACCAGCCTTTCTACTTTTCTTCATCTCCTCACCCTCCATTCCAGCCTCATGGGGAGAAAAGATGCGGGCGTCTCCACAGGGGGACGTACTGATGTACAGGTGGAACTGGATATTTTCCTTCAGCCTGAAGCCTTGTCTGTTTTCACACCTGGCGAAGATCGATGTCTGCTGCTCCTCTTCGTGGTTACTGGAGACACATATGTGAAATGGAGGGACATGCCACACAGAACGCCGGCTTGCAGGTTGTCTTTACAGTTTTTCTCAGTTGTTAACACACAAAAAGCAAAACATTTGGCACAATGTTGCACAATGTTTACTTCATATACCAATTGCTCGACCCAATTTGGCCTTACTTTTCAAAACTAGACTCTGACTTTCCTTCTTTACACTCAATGTCAACTACACATTGTTATCAAAGCACTACACAAAATGTTGTTGCACACACTTCTCAAGTAAAATCTCAAAGCATCAACAAATATTCAAATCTCTAAACATTCAGGGCTGTTGTCCATTTTGAATAATGCAATGTTGGGCCTAATTCATTTTTATTCATTTTTAATATGCTGCATATTTGTGTGTTTCTTATGTTTGAGGAAAAAAGTAGGCCTACCCTGAGACATTTTACAAAAGGAGAAATGGCGCATTCTCCAGAGTCATTGTCATTCATAAAGTGTGTTCAATTTCTATGATTGCACTTCAGTGTGCTGTAATTGCTTGGCAGTGTGCAGCAAATGCTTAGTTGTGTGTAGTCAATGAATGGTGAATCTGAATAAATCTGTGTGGGATTTGAAAATATGGCTGTGTACAAATGAAAACACAAGTTCAATTTTAGATACTTGATGACATAGAGTCATGTTTCAAAGGGAAATTCTGTCACGGTGTGGGTATATTTCCGGTCTTATTTTGTAGTTTTCTGCTTCTTGTCTCCCTGGGTAACTTCACTTCCTGCCTTGTCCTGTCATCCCCTGTGATTGTCTGATTGTTTCCACCTGTGTCCAATCACCTGCACCTCCCTAGTGTATTTAAGCAGTGTGAGTCCCTTGTCACTTGTCTCGTCATTGTCTATCGTCCTGGATGTTCCGAGTTCCTGCCTGCCTTTTTGCCCTCTGTTCCTGTGTGTGTTTTTGCCCCTTGGCCTTTTGTTTTCTGCATTTTGACTATTAAAGTCATTTTTTTGCTTTTGACCTCTGCATTTGAGTCCCGCCTTCCCACGCATCCCTGACAAAGTCAGGTTTAGCATCTTATGTGTGAGGTCTTCAGTTTTGTGAATGTCGTTTTGAGAAAGCTGTTATTGTTTTGAGAAACGATTGTGAACAACTGTAAGCAACGACTCAATACATTTCAAACATGCAGGAGATATATAAACTGTGTTTAATGATCAGACTTTTATTTATTGGAATTTAGACATTTGGTTGGAATTGACAAGTTCACGACAATGTTATTTTCCCTTGTTATGAAACTGGCCTTTACCAAATAGTGGAATAGCAGCTCAGCTTACCTGAGGAAATGCTCCAGCTGGGAGTAAAGGTACCTGATGAGCGAGCGGCGAGCCACTATCTCAGCATGGCAGTCATTGAGGGCCAAACCTCTATCGCTCATGTATTCACCATTGATGCACTTTGTTCCTGTGGACACGCAGATGACCTCAGCGTCCTTCACATCTGTACCTGTACAAGAGAGAATGAGGATAGCAGTCTAAATTGGGACATTGATCAGGTGTTGGTATGCACAAACTGATGTTCAGAAACCCAAAGTTCAGTGACCTCTAATGTAACCCCCGTTTAACCAACCTCAACCTGGCTACGGTTATGCAAATCTTTCTACAGCTCTCCTGAAATACACAATCGCGATTCCAAGGGACTGATGGTCCACTGTACAGAGGACCAAACGACTCGCCAGGCCATTCTGCTGGGGCTACAAATCACCACTCTATCATCCATCATCGCCTTTTTGACTCATGGAAGCTGTTCGAAATCAGAGTAAATAATTATTCACATTTTACCATCCAGCAAAGCAGTAGATACCCATCTGAAGCTGGACAGAATACCCAATAACTCAAGTTTCCTTTTTCAGAAATCCAAAAGCACTAACTAAGGCATGTTACTCTGAAAACAAAGGTTAATTGAGAAGAAGCTTACCAGGAAGTGTGGCAAAACTTTGCATTTCAAACAAAGAATACATTAAATTTAAAAAAAACCCGCTGCAGCCTCAAACACAGAGCTCATAAAATCATCCAGGACGGGGGTTCAAGCAAATGAAAAAAAAAATCACCTGTTGTCATGACGACACCTGCCAATACTTTCCGCCTCGAGTGCGGAGACGAGAAGTTGTCCGTGAGTTCACTGAACTTGTCCACGACCAGGCGAGAGACGGAGTCCGCCAGGACCTTCAGAGGAATAAGAACGGCAGAAAATAAAGTCTGTCAAGAAAACTAAGCAGACTGATCTCATCCCCAGATTTGATGTAATAGGAGTATGAGAGAACAACAAGGGCCACGAGTGATGGAAATAAAGTGAAAGCTCTTATCTGCACTGAAAATGTTATTAAATATTTCAATTGGGAATGCTGCACTGGTGTGAATGACAGGCAGGATTCTGAGCAGCTTACCACATTCAAATCCTCCGCTTCACTGACTGCTCTGGAAGTAAAGCAGAGCGACTAGGAAAGGCTGGTATAATGAACGGGAGCGTTTGAATAGCACGCAGAGGGTGATGGTAATTAAGATAGCAGCTTTGTTATCAGTGTGCAGGGATTACAGGCAGGGATTAGTTCATGTGTAAATAGATTCCTAGTGTATTGAACTGGTCTCTCCTGAAGCTCTTCAATCAGACTTTGTCAGGTTGGCCCACGATCGGGGACAAGGTAGACGAGTCTTTCGTGTGGACAACACAGATCTCACAAAGAAACATGTGCGGCTCACAATCAACGCTGCTGCCACTGTCTGCCTGCGACCTTTCTTAAAAAAGCTTTTCTTTACAGGTGACGATTGTCATCACTTTCTCTTCACATTTGTGATACAACTCAATTTTGCTTTTGTACTCTGCTGTTATGAAGACCAACTTTCAGGAAATGGGTTTGTGCCAATATAAAAACAGTAAAATTCCTTCATACATATATATATATATATATATATTGGAATAAATCTATATTATTACAACGAACCTCAGATCAACATCATATATGACTCCAGTCCAGTGAGACTAGAAACCATGTTTGTGGGCATATGATTTGCTTGGTAATAAGTAGTTTGGTTAATGACCAAACATCTGCTCAGGTTAAACATTTATCAGATTATCGTATGTTCAAGGTCCTAGATACAATATATTGGTCTTCTCTTTTCAAATGGATAGATATTATGAATTATTATATATAATAATTATTATATTATTTACTCCAATAACAGTCATCAGTCCATGTTTACTATTCATACTGTGCCATAACTAAATACAAAGAAAAGGCTTATGTTATTACACAATGAGCATTGCATTGCATATTTACAACTCAATGGAGAGCAGAGAGAATGTGGTCAGAGCAATTGCGAAGAAAGGGAAAACAGTTGCTGGTGACATTTTTAAGGAGTCCCATGTGATCATGCAATACTATCATGATATCTATGCACCCAGGTCCTTGCTTACCTGTGGCAGGTGAAGCTGCAGTCCTTCTCTGGGTATTGGCTGACTCGATGGAGCCTGATCCAGCTGCATGTTAAACAGAGCAGACAGAGCAGCCTGGGCAGCCCGGGCCTTGGCCAGCTTCTTGTTCCGTCCAGAACCCTGGAAGCTCTGAGCATCCACTGACACTGACATAACAAAGTTCTTGGCATGGCTCTCCCCGCTTTCTGACACAAAGTCATACTTGAGGCCCGGCCGCAACTCATTGAGGATCATGACTGGATTCTTGCCGCTTGTAGGGGAGATGAAGGGGGAGGGGACTAGCGGTAACGGGGCCTGCCCCAGGTTGGGGACAGGAGAGGGGAGCAACGGGTACTCTATTCCCAATGAGTTGAAGGAACCATTACTGATGGATGCAAGGTAAAACGGGTCATCCGCAGGAATGGATGTATCAAAGGCATTAAAGAGCATGTCTGGAAAGTCAGCCTGGTCCGAGGTGAAGTCCGTGTGAACAGACAGAGTCCGGCCCATGGCCATGTGGGCTTCGGACGCATTGGGGAACTGGACGAAGGAGCGCAGTGCCTTCTCTGCTGCATTCAGCTTGGCCTTCTTCTTGGTAGGACCAGAACCCTCGAAGAGCTGCCCGTTGACCTCCACAGTCATCACGAAGACGGGTGCATGGACGGGCCCGGTCTGCGAGAGTATTTTGTACTGCAGCCCTGGCTTGATCTCATTGAGCTGCATGAGGGCATTCTTAGGCAGAATGGGCCCGGGGACTTTCTTACGCTTCTTGGGCCTGTACTTGGAATGCGCATGCCCATTATTGCCCTCCTCTAAAGGACGCTTCCTCCCACCCCCACCACTCCCATTGGGGAGTTGAGCAGCCGCAGCTGCAACCCCCTCTTTGGAGAAGAGTTTGTCCAAGTTCCGATTTTCCTTAACATCTGTGCTGCATGAACCTGCGGTGCCCAGAAAGAGTAACTTACAATGCCTTCGTTGCAGGATCTTGTAAATGTAAAATTTAGAGATTCCTTTAGCTTTCTTTGCAACCGAACGAGTGATGTGTGTTCCTTAATCAATACTTAGTAGTGAAAAGGAGGGAAATTCTATCGGTAGTGTGTTTTAAACACATTCATTAATTCATGACAGCAACAATGCTACACACAATCAGGACTGATTTGTTTGATTAAATTAGGTATGGCAAATAAGAAACTGTTAACCTATAACACTTGCCTCACCAAAATATAATCTTTATTACCATGAGAAGCAAAACATTGACTTTAGCTATTTGTTGCAGTACTCAAATTCAGAAAATTATACAACTCAATGTGTTTTGAAATGACTTCCTCAGGACGATGTTGTGTGTTTGGGGAACACATATCACCTGGCCCTGATAAAAAAGCTGATGGAACTTAATGTAAATTTCCATTTATAACATCCTCCAGCATAAGCTCGATAGGTTACTCCTTTCGGTGCTCAGGACAGAAAACAATCCTATAATTGCAGGTTTAAGGGGGTTGTGGGGAAAGATGGGGGTGCAAACAATGCATTATTTCCTAAAATAATTCTGTACTTTGACTGAGCCTGAAGAAAAACATCAGAGAAATAATATTAACTTCAAGCACTTTTATCGATTGATTAACTGCGACGACCTCAGACAGGAAACCAGCAGCGATGGTGCATCACAATACATGAAGGTATAAATATCTCTTTGAGTTTCTTTCACGTCTTTCTGACACTACATGAAAAGAAATTATGGCGCCGTATGTTAACTTATAGTAATGTTTTCCGAAGACGAGCCCTCGGTCTCAGCCTACTGCCGGTTTTACATTGTATTCTCTGGGCCGTCAAATGCAAAAGTACCCATCCCTACCCATTGTCACCTTAAACCAAGTTAAGCTTCATGTATTCCAATTAAAAATGTCTTTGACTTCCTCTTTAATCAACGTATACAGTTCCTGGACAGTTAGTGGAGTTATTTTCGGTGTTCAACAACAGTCGTCAACGACTGTAAGCAAAGTACATAGCAGGCATTCACGAGGGGAACTGAACCCAAACATGAGAAACACAATGGAAGATAATACCCTGAGCAACAAGAGGGGGAGAATGATTATAGGTCTGCTGGGGAAGAGAGAACATATTGTTATTGTTCTTCCACTGAAACAGTCAGAGATGTGGCTCAGCGAGCAAATATAGTCACAAGAATTTTCTCATTGGATATAGAAGTGAATCCCTTTGGTGCATCCAATGGAAAGGTCTGTCTGTGGATCAAAATGTGTCTCGGCAGGTCCTGTTAAAACGCCAACGCAAAATGCGTTAGCAGGAATCTAATATTTGATTCCTTTTTTGTTTGGCTTGCTGTTTATGATTTTAACAAGCAGCCCTTGAATAACCTTGAGCGCTTCCATCACCAACGCTAGCTAACTCTCCCTGCACTCCCATGCATAATCCACATGTTCTCCCGACTCGTTTCACTTTGGCTTAAACTGAACAGGGACAGGATTACTGCTGTGTGAGAAACGTTTAAATAGTCCGTTAGCTTTGGGGCGCGGCATCAGCAGGCCGAATCACAATGCTTAACTATTGATTTGGCTCTCGTCCTCCAGCACAGAGACTTCTTTCCGCCTACCCTGACGAACAGCCGGATTACCTCACTCTTGAAAATGGAATGTCATCTCAGCTACATGTATGTTGGATTGTATCATCCTTGTAAATAAATAGCACACTTAATAGACCACACATCTTTTCCTCAGGAATCAGCGTCCAGAAGCAAAAGCAGACACATAACTGAGGCCAGATGAAAGCAAAGCTCTGTGTTAAACTGTTTTGCTTGCTGTATATTAACATCTCTTACAATCTTGATACATACATTTTTTCCATAAAATCATATTGTGTCTTATCATGGGTCAGGTGGTTTTAGGACTGAAATAGACCTGTGACTCAAATCCAGAGGTGTCTCTCAGGGGGGCTTTAGGGAGCTTTTTTGTTAAGACCAAGGGGACAAGCTTAGAATCTGCTATCAAAATGGACTGAAATCTCCCAGTAGATACACCCTGACCCTGGGATTAAGCTCTGATCCTGCCTCCTGAGCCGGGCCAAAAAGAATTGGGTGGTACATTTTCAAGGACAGTTTGACAGTAAACAATGCAGCAGAGCTATTTCAGCTCAGGATCCTGTACCTCCCATACCAGTTTGCATGGTTCCTATACACTCAAAGCAGAAATGTTTTTCTCAATGCTTTGGGTTCATATCTGAAAAAGGTGTCTTGGTTAGACTTGAAATGCATAAATTGACTCACTCATGCTTTTTGCTTCGCTCCCTTCTATGGTGAGCAGCCTCTGTTGGTTCTGATCTAGCCGATCTCCCGCTCGGCCTGGAGGAAACACACAGAGCAAATGATGCAGGTTGATCTGTGAAAAGGGCTTTGCTCGTTGCAGCCGTGGGGATTCACTGCAACAAGAAATCTCACGTCATGAACACAAACATGAATATAAATCTTTGTTAAAGGTGGTGCATGTGCAAGAACTTCATACATTGATCAGAACAAACCTACAAACAGCTTTTAATGTTCTAGCAAAGCTTTCATCTTTTATTTTTCCAATTGCTATTTCATACTTCCATTTAGATTTTATTGTTCTCTACAGTTTTTTTGCGTGGTTTTGCACTTCATAACGCAGTGTTGAAAAGTGCTAAAAATAAATCCTTGAAAACACAACAGCAAACAGACCGATGCACGTAAAAACAAGTGCTCAATGCAAACCAACAGAGAAGACAAGCAGTCACATATTTTGTCTGATACAGTATCATTACAGACGGATGAAATGTGAAACAGGAAGTGGTGATGGGACACTTCCTTCCTTCATGTATGGTTTTTATGACTTTGATGACACAAAGTGAAACAATCCCTCAGAGCAGCAGTGTTGAAAAGCTTTTAGGCTTTTATACCTAATCCATCATTGAACCAATCCAAACACTGTTCCCTCTACGTCTCCTTGCTCATGTGTCACAACTCATCCCCCAGCCCCCCCCCCCCGCCCTCATCCCTAAGCTACTCCTGTCAGACAGAGGTACTCGTCCCTCAGGCTGATAACAGATACTAAGCTGTCGTTATTTCCTGCGGTCTAATCATGAAACTGTCGCTCAGCGTCCCATTCCTGGACACAAACAAACAAACAAACAGTAGCAGAAAGCATGCAACAATTAGCATTCATTTACTGAGACAGAGGGGCCGGGGTGTCTGTCCTGTGAGTGTAGAGATCCTACTGGTTCCCTGAACACCACTACATCTCAGTACATTCTTTATGACTACTATTTTTTTACTTTTGGTGGTATACTTCAGGCTGAGCCATGGTACTCATCATCTCTATGAACAGATACATTTGTAGTAGTTTCGACCAATCGGGTAGAAGCAGGTTTGGTTGGATGCAGGTCTGCGTAGAGAACAGAAGGTATTGCTAAAGTAAATCCAAATCCATCTCTGGCAACATAGTGGAGAAACAAGGAATTCCTCCAATACTGTATGTCGTCAAAGTATGATAATTCCATGGAGTTCTGTGGCGCTACGTTGTTTTTGTATCTGCAGGAAATCCATTTATAGAAAACTCTGGTTCACAATGATTTCCTTCATTCACCTCAATTAGACCCAATGAAAGGGGCTTTCCTCTGGAAGGAGGACCGAGCAAAGCTCCGAGCCGATGGGATTGACAGAAAAGGCTTCATACTTGTTCTCTTTAATCGCTCCTCTGTTGGCAGATCCGGCCTCCTGCCCCGCTGCCACTCAGCCACGTGGCTCCAGACATTAGACACAACAATGTTATCGGCCTTCTCCGGCTCCATTGTGTGAGACGGGTGGGAGGAGAACACGGCTTTTCTCGAGATAATGGAAGAAGAAAATTAACTCAGAGGAAGTAAAGTGTCAATACGTGTAAGTTTGAGTTTTGTATTATGCTCATTCAAAAACCTTGTTTACCTCATTATAGACTGTCTGAATCACATACACAGGGACCAGGGCCCCGTTCCTCGTACGTGGCTAACTAAGTTAGCCGGATCATTTTCAGGATAAGATTACATAGATCAGGCTAATCGGTTCAAGGAAGCAAAGTTGGCCAAAATCACCATAGCAACACAAAATCCGAGAGCGCAAATCAGGTCCATGCATGCAAAAAAGGACTTTTTATCTTTTTTCTTGTGCGGAAATGGCCCTCTATAGTTCTGGGAGTGCATTAGCCAATTCAAAGACGAAGTTTGTAACCAATTACACGGAGTGACATCATGGTGACTGGATCTGCGCCCTTACTGTTAAAAAAAGCGAGCGAGTGAGCACAGAACATAGCGATTTCCACGCGCACATATACCTGAATTGCTGATTAACAAATTAGCCACAGCCGCACTACACCTCACTAACACTACAAGTTATACATATTATTATTATTTTTATAAGTGGATTACTATGGTTCACCTGAATCAGTAGTAACAGATGCCTGGAAAAAACATCAATCTGAAGACTGACGGGATGTTTGGTAAATGATCCGCTGTTAACATGAACAGTCATGCAAAATCAACTTGGCAGAGGCTCTGCCTCTGTTGGAGCTGCTACGTCAGCCTCTCGTGCTGCCCTCAGCAAACCCCCTCAACAAGAACAGAGCACTTGGACACCAGCCATCAGTGGTAACCAGCAACTGAGCCGACAGTGTAGAATGGATTTGGGAGCCTTTTTCAGGTGCTTGTGGCGAGTTACAATCATAGCCTGAGAGGGAGAACAACATCAAACAGCTGTCACAGGACTCCTTTAGTGGCCTAATGCAGATGGATCGACCCGGAGGAGATGCAGACAACAGGGAGGGGGAAACGGTGGCCTTAGATGTGTGATGTGGACAAAAAAATAGAAAACAACTTTCTTGAACGTTGTCGGCAGCACAGGGCTTCCTTCAGAATCAGAATCAGAAGCCGTTTACTGCCACATATTAAACGTAGAGGAATTTGTCTAAGATAAAGAAAATATAAACAGATAAGTATGTTAAAACAAGTATGTATGTACATATCTCCATGGGGAGAGAAACCACTGTGCAAATGTTACGGGGGTGGAGTATTTGGGTCACTGGGCGACTCAGACTTGGTTCATGAGACCAACTGGTGATGGGAAGAAACCGTTTCTGTGGCGGGGCGTCTTGGTTCCGATGGACCGCAGCCTCCTGCCAGAGGGACAGGGCTCAAAAACACACACACAAACTCCATTTTCTCCCCTGAAATTTTATTCTGAGAGGAGCAGAAATTGGAGCCTGGCAGGCCAGATAGTGACATATTGATAGCCCCGGGGAAGCTGATGAGTTAGTGGATGAGAGGGGACACACCTGGAGACACTTCAGGGAAGAATATCACAATCAAATCCCCAAATGTACTCTTGTTACCTGTAATTCTATGTCCCGCTGTGAATGTTATTTTCATTTCATTTAGTTTAATTAAGGGCACCTGGACGAATGTGTGAGTTGGACCTATGCGCTCACCTTCCTGGCACCGCTGGTCTTTAGGTGGATCTTCGCATAACGATTGTGTCGTGTCGTGTAATAAACCGTCACCCTCCTCATGTTGCAATTAGTGAGTTTTTTAAGCCGACAAAGACGTTGAGATTTAGCTTGTTGCGGTTTAGCCAGATCAGAACGAGTGTGTCTTAGGTAGAGAGGAAACCAGGTCAGTTGGAAATGTTCATTCCTCATGGTTGTATGTGCTGCCCTTTGTTCTTCACACATGCTGTACACCGGGGAAGTAGTGAGAGTGCAGAAATGGAGTCTTGTTGGGCACACTAGATTTTGCTCAATACTAAAAACGGATTACTAATTTGGCTGGTAGATAGAGCTAACATTTAATAATTGAACTGCCAAGAATCAATCAGTTGAGTATTGTTCCAAAGAGTAAATGTAATTGAAACCAATAGAAAAAGTGACATTTTGACTTTGAACAAGTCTATCGCAGAATGAAGACATTTCAGTAAGTCGGCTCGATTCAACCAGATCATTGCCTGACCTTTTCAGCTTGGCAGGTACAAACAGAATGCTTATTAACCGGCATCTCTCCGGAAGCTTCTCCTCTATATTTACTTCACTTTTCACAGGCTCTCGGAGCTCCATGGAAATGTGACATTTGCAGTAGGTTACAAAATAATCATAAAAGAATCTGCCTAATGTAACTGCAAACCCATCACATTCAATCCTAACAGGGCAGATATGAATAAGGCTGGAAGGCTGGGGGGGGGTGGGGGGGCTCATATTGTCTGTAAAGGTGATGCAAGCAGCAATGCACAACAACATGATTGGGAAAACTATTTAGTCTGGGCTTGTTCTCACACTTTTTATTTCCATGTCAGCGTAATGTGGAAGAACAGAGTAAGCGCATTCATTTCAATGAGGCAGAGCAGCGGCGGTGTGTCGGTCTACAGAATGGACGGACATGGACCAATAGGCTCAGCTGATGCTAATCAAATGAGAACATGAAGAAGGAGGGCTGAACCAAATAGCTCAGAGCTTCCTCATGAAGTCCAATTATTTATCATTAACATTATCATTATCGTCATCAGTGCTGCTGTCCGGCTGCACAACCAGCTCTGCTCCAAGTAGACAAGAAATCCCCTAAAACCTGTGCAGTATAACCACTTATAATAGTTTTTCATTCAGTTACTGTCAACTTGTTTTATTTTTATTACTGCTTATTCCTAATAGTTTTTGCGTTTGAACTTTATTCTTCCATCCATCCAACGTCATAGCACATTAACAGAATAGCGTTAGTGGTCCCGGGATCACGGGACAAGGGCCCCTCCCTGCTTCCCAAGAACATTTCCACAGGCTCTCAAATCTTTATGACGGCTTCATTTTTCTGTGTGGGCCCAGGCGGTAGCTGGAGGGGCCGGGGGGTCAATGCGGTATCAATGCCACAGGCTAATACACACACTCCTTGACACGTTTGTGGTGTTGACAGCCAACTATTCAAAGCAGCGTAATGCCCTCGCCACTGGTGGCCAAGGAGAAGTGGCGGCCTTCCTGAAGGTAAAGCAATTAAGTGGATTATCTCCTCCATACTGCGTGTGGGGAGGGGGCCAGGCAGAGACGATGCTTGGGTAGCGTATTTTGTGAGTGGAGCCTCAGGGCCAACAACCACAGGAGTCATTTAGGAAATAAAGCTCACGTCTTTACTCAAGGTCACATCCAAGACATCGGAAAGCAGATAAAAACCTCTAACGGTTCCTGTAAAACAGACTTTCACCGGTTTTCATTCCCATTGTCGTTCCCACTCAGGCAGGCACAGCTGAACTGGATGGAGTGACGGGGCGAAAATATACCGTGGAACAACAAGACCTTTTCCATGTTTGAATAAATGTAGCGCGGAAGAAAACCCAGCAGCGCATCCTCCATGGACGGATACATCCTCCTCTAATCCAGACATACACTGTGGATCACATCCCAGACCTTGGTCTCCTATTGTACGGGAGCTTTCTAGGGTGTGATTGCAGCTGTTGCAGTAAGATATGTGGCTGTGAGCCTCGGGACTCTCTGCTGTCTATTTTGTGCAACTTGTTCAGTTTACCACCCACAAACGCACGCACGCACACACACACACACACACACACACACACACACACACACACACACACACACACACACAGTCCCCCTGGTTCACACTCTAATTTTCATTTAACGCCATCACGGGTAGCTTCTTGGGCCTCCTGGGGCTGAAAATTGTTGCTGACTAGAAACTTGGTGGTTGGTTGTGGACGAGATGTTCCCATGAGAAAACACCTTCTTACACGGCTATTTCTACAAACTCGATTCCATTTGGGACACTGTACAAATTGTGAATAAAAAAGGAATGCAATAATTTACAAATCTCATAAGAATATATTTTATTCACAATGAAATATAGATAACATCAAATGTTGAAAGTGAGACATTTTGAAATGTCATGCCAAATATTGGCTCATTTTGGATTTCATGAGAGCTGCACATTCCAAAAAAGTTGGGACGGGTAGCAATAAGAGGCTGAAAAAGTTAAATGTACATATAAGGAACAGCTGGAGGACCAATTGGCAACATACTTGGGTAGAAAAAGAGCCTCTCGGAGTGGCATTGTCTCTTAGTCAAGATGGGCAGAGGATCACCAACTCCCCCAGTGCTGTGGCGAAAAATAGTGGAGCAATATCAGAAAGGAGTTTCTCAGAGAGCAATTGCAAAGAGTTTGAAGTTATAATCATCTACAGTGCATAATATCATCCAAAGCTTCAGAGAATCTGAAACAATCTCTGTGCGTAAGGGTCAAGGCGGGAAAACCATACGGGATGCCCGTGATCTTTGGGCCCTCAGACGGCACTGCATCACATACAGGAATGCTACTGTAATGGAAATCACAACATGGGCTCAGGAATACTTCCAGAAAACATTGTCGGTGAACACAATCCACCGTGCCATTCGGCTAAAACTCTATAGGTCAAAAAAGAAGCCATATCTAAACATTTTCTCTGGGCCTAGGCTCATTTAAAATGGACTGTGGCAAAGTGGAAAACTGTTCAGTGGTCAGATGAATCAAAATTAGAAGTTCTTTTTGGAAAAATGGGTTAGGGTAGGTTAAATAAAGAGGACAAGGACAACCCGAGTTGTTATCAGCGCTCAATTCAGAAGCCTGCATCTCTGATGGTATGGAGTTGCATGAGTGCGTTCGGCATGGCCAGCTTACACATCTGGAAAGAAACCATCAATGCTGAAAGGTATATCGAAGTTCCAGAACAACATATGCTCCCATCCAGACGTCGTCTCTTTTAGGGAAGACCTTGCATTTTCCAACATGACAATGTCAGACCACATACTGCATCAATTACAACCCCGTGGCTACGTGGAAGAAGGATCCAGGTACTGAAATGGTCAGCCTGCAGTCCAGATCTTTCACCCATAGAAAACATTTGGCGCATCATAAAGAGGAAGATGCGACAAAGAAGACCTAAGACATTTGAGCAACTAGAAGCCTGAATTAGACAAGCATGGGACAACATTCCTATTACTAAACTTGAGCAACTTGAGTCCTCAGTCCCCAGACATTTGCAGACTGTTATAAAAAGAAAAGGGGATGCCACACAGTGGTAAACATGGCCTTGTCCTAACTTTTTTGAGATGTGTTGATGTCATGAAATTTTACATTTTAAATCATTTCCCCTTAAAATGATGCATTTTCTCAGTTTAAACATTTGATATGTCATCTATGTTGTATTACGAATACAATAATGAAATTTGAATCATGTGTCATTGCATTCTGTTTTTATTCACAATTGGGACAGTGTCCCAACTTTTTTGGAATTGGGTTTGTACCTTTTTTATACCTTAAGTTCCTGTACTGTACTTTGGTTTTCTCTGCTCTGCGGGGGATCAGATTTTTTTACACCAAACAGAATCAGCTAATAAACTAGTAGCATGACGCCCAACTTAGTCAGTTTTTAAAGTAGCAAGTACAAACATGAAATAGGAAATGAAATTCAACGTCTGTTGAAACCAAAACTTCAATTCGGTTTCTGGAGCTCAGAGCCCGTCCGCTATTGGTCCGATAGCATTCAGCCTCAGGGGGTTCTTCCCACAGTGACCTTTCTAGATTCCTCATGCTCCTCCAAAAGAAAATGTACTTTTTATAGTTGAATGCATCAATCTGATGAGAGGCTAGACTATAACAGTACAGTCCTAACAATTAAAATGTTATACTTACGAAGAATATACAAGAATATGTACGTCTACTCTATTTTGTAGTTCTTTAATTGGGAAGTATTACTTCTAGTCCTATACATCCCAGAGGGAGACATTTAACAATAGTAATGTTAAGCTACTTTGAAGAATAGTTGAATTAACTAGTAGCATGAAGGCCACTTGTTAGTAAGTATTTAAAGAACACTCAAGTGAAATCAAAACGTATAACCCACTGATTTAAGACAACCATAAATACATGATTTGGAACAGGTCTATCTACATGATTGGTAAAGTTAATTTTGATGCTAAGACTTTTACTTAATTAGCATCTTCAATGGACATAAGATAAATAAATCTACACAGAGTAGCACAACCCCCCTTCTTGCTAGCGCACCATCCTTAGCAAGCTTGGAAGCTAAACGGCGACCTCGGCTCCGGCCGCGCTCCACCTCTCCGCTTTGAGCTTAATGTTGCCTCTGCGGTGACCTCAGTGACGTACAAGTAATACAGTCTGGGGTGAAACAACTTTCAAAACTGATGCAATGTGACGGAGCTGGAGCCAAAGCACTGACTTCCTGACCTTCTGGTCACAATGTCAGCCTCTGAACGGCTGATCTGTGGTGACAGGCTTTGATTCGGCTTGAGCTTATTTCTGACTTTTTACATTTTTCACAAGGTCTGTAAAGGTCGGCATGAGAGATTCCAGGTTCCCCATTGCGCCCATCCACCCCCCCCCCCCCACCCCCCCCACCCCATTCTCTCTGCATCACTGGTCTCGGCGCTCACAACAGATGGCTATCACTGTTCTCTTCGCCCCAGCCAAGGCCAGGTCGGGTCCTCCGCTATCTCCCAGAGTGTGTGTGTGTGTGTGGGGGGGGGGTGGGGTTGGAGCTCAGGGCCGATGTAGAATTTCACACCCCACGGCATCAGGATTAGTGAGGCCAAGAGCTGATAGACAGGCAGGTGGAGCTGGAAGGTCTCTGCATGCTTCCCAGTTAGTATCCATGCTCTCCGCTGTCAGCTTGCGCCTCAATGAGCCGCGTCTTTTAGCAGTAATAAGAAGGATACAAGGGCTCCGATTCTGACTCACGGAAAGAGGTTTTATTCCTTTATTCCTCTCCATGATGTAGTATGACATTTAGAATAACAACGTGAGTCAGTGGATTGCACGCTGTCCTTTTCCTCTTCATCTTTTTAAACTAAACTAAACAAAATTTCCACATACACCAAAAACAAAGATACTTCTTTGATTCCTGTAAATCATATTGGGCCTTCTCATCAATAAAGTACATGTGGTCCACTATCTCACTACTGGACCAATTACTAAACATGTCGTTCCAATTAGTCACTCAGACACAGAACCTAGAACGATCAGAGAAAACTGGATGGTGTATTCACATATTCGGTTGTTCCTTTATTTATTTGTTTCCTCTGGATGCAGATTTGACAAATGACAGCAAGTTTGGAAAGACTTTGTGATAAGATGAGTTCATTTTAAATACAAATCTTGCATTGAATTAAAAGTTAAAAAGTAATAAGTCTGCCCTTCATGCCTCCTTCTCGACCTGTCTGACAGACAGGTGGGAGGCGGGGGGGAGGGCCCAGAGGAGCTCACAAGCCTGAGCCCTGAGGAGAACGTGGGTTATCAGCAGAGCTTCAGGCCGACACAAACTGCAGGGTGGAGGGAGAGTGGGGGTCCGTATCAAGCCCTCCACATCGCAGAGCGCTGCGTGTGCTCGACGAGATCTGCAGCGGCGGTTTTGGGCCGGCAGACACATCCCTTAGCGGCGGCGGCGGCGTGTCCACGCCTCGCGGAGCACATCGGCTTATAGAGCGTCTGAAATTCACTTTTGCTCCCAGTAGATTAAACTCACACTTCAGTTCATCTCACAACACGCCGCTTAGCAGACGGGGAGAGGAGGGGCTCCCCACTCGCCGCTGCATGCAAAGCATGTGCGACGGCTCCATTCTACACATTAGTACTGGTTACCACTCTCTCCATAAATAACTAGATTAAATACTGCCCAGTGGGATAATAAGATGAATCAAGTCACATAACACCTGCTGCTTTTGGCCTTTTGGGGCGACAAATGGAATTGGAATGAATGTGAAGATTAAGTGCACTCGACTTTTGCATTTAGTGAAAATATTAGCAGACGCTGGCAATCATGCAAAGAGCAAATGAAGCAGGAGTCGAGAGCCAAGGGGGAGAGTGGGGGGGGAATGTGGGGGGGGGGGGGGGGCTGTGCTTTGAAAGGGCGAGCACATGTTCAAGCTACAACAAAGACTAAATGCAGACCTTTACTGAGCCATGAAGTTAATACTTCCTCAAAGTGCTTTTTCGTATTAAGGATTAATTTGATGGATATTTAGAAGGTATCAACACTGACAGGAGTGTGAGGGGCTCAATGGATACTCTTATTCATATTAGTACAAATAAACAGTTGTGGAAGAGGTATTCATTTCATTTAGTAGAGAAAAATAAAATAAAAAGTAAAAATCTATGAACATATGTTAGTAGTAAAAGTCCTTCATTGAAAAGGTTACTTGTTACATGTTAAAGTAAAAATATGTCAATGTACTTCAAGTAAGTAGAAGTACTCTTACGTGATATGACCCAAGGTAACATGAGATTATTATTACTCATGAAGAGCAGGATTTTACTGGTGTAGTTGCTTGAGCATTAAATAATGGTTATCATTTTGTTATGGATTTATCTGCTGATTTTATACGCCTCATTTATTTGGTATTTAAGAAACCACAAAATGTTTTACTATTACAACATTTAAATAGTGGCAGTGAATTATCTGTGAATGACTCATTTATTAATTGTTTCATCTTTTCCTTTACACATTTTTAAAGTGTATTTGAGATTTTACAGTTGAGTTTTTTATATTTACATATAATATATAAAAGAAATATCAAACTAAAGTTGCATGTTTCACGTTGCTTTTACAGATGAGGACTTGCTGCTCGGTTTGACAAATAAGTCCATCATTGTTTAAGGATCAACTTTATATTTTTTCTCTTGAGTAAGTGGCGATGATTTAACATTTATAGATACCTCAAAGAAGAACTAATGTATAAGTGGTAACTTCACAATATCTAACTGTTTCTAATATACATGTGTGGTAATGTTTAGAGAGAAATGCAGAAGAGAAGTCTGAAACTGTATAATAAATACCACTCCTGATGATAAAGCACAGAGCGGTAGATGACCCCAACTGCATAGTGTCCAGTCCATCCATCCTTCCATCCATACATCCATTCACCCACCATCCATTTTCCTCTTATCAGGTTGTGGTGGCAGGTCGACCCAGACTTCACATTTCACGTGTCCATCCCGTCTGTTCTGATCAGAATCCCTCCTCTGGTTTGATCTCTTTGCCTGGGCGGTCAGCTGCTGCTCTGTGGCCAGGCTAGTTGTCATGTCTGAGTTGAGCTGTGAATTGTGTATCAAACTGAGTGGACGTCACAGAGGGTTCTGATGCTGGTAGCGTGTGTCTTTCAGTTGAAAGTAGCATCATCACTCAACCTGCTGCCTTCAGGTTTCTGTGGACTGACACAGATACACGATATTCCTCAGACAGCGTGCAGCAGGACGTTAAATCATGGATCTTTTCACGTCTTTTTGTGCATGGAACAATGCTACATGAAGTGAGTCACATGCTCTCTGTATTTTTAGACTCACAAAAATCCACACAAGTAGGTGGATATCCCAAAAATATACTTCCTTTGGGTAAAATGATGATGATCTGTCAATAAAAGGCACAGATATAGATTCATAAAAGATAATCTAATCTCTTGTAATTATGCTTTAGGAGTTACATAAAGTTCTATTCATGAGACATTTCTAACTCCCCCTCACCGAGCCTTCTCTGGCACTTGGTTTAAGTTCCAAGGGTGCACTGCAGTTTCCAACACTGGACCTTTTAAGGTACCTTCATTCCAGGAGTTTCGGAGCAGAAACATAACTCCTATGATGTGTCCTGTTTTCACGACTAATCATTTTTAGTTTAGTCTCAGAAGACAATAATATAAACGTTGAGCTCAGACATTGCTTTCCTTTAACGGTGAGCGTTGAAGCGCTAACTATTCATCACTGAATGTTACTGTGACATAGAAAGTACTCCGAGTATAAACAGGCTCTACAATGATCGGAATCTGTTTATTATCAATGATTATGATGAATTAAATATTGAACTCATCAAGTGTTTCACATTGCTTTGGCCCTACGTAAGACATAACGTGTCATTTTATTTCCAAATGTCCAATCAAAGCAGGCAGAGACACTTTGGTTGTATTCAGAATATTGACCTCATGTCAATGTTATCTTCATTTTAACTTGAAAACATTAATATTGTCTCAAAAATCTAGTATCTGTCTGGTTTTAAAATAAAGGAATCTCTTCAGGAGATTTCCATTCAGTAGTCAGTATTTTTTTATTTACATCATATCAAGAAATTATTGTTATTTTTTTATCTTTTATATACCTTACTTTATTTTGATGTTCAGACCTCCAGGACATTAAGTTCGGATTTTTTAAAAACGTTAGTGCTATTTACAAAATAAAGTTGATTTCCATAGAGCAAAAATAAATAGAAATACATATAATCCGTAAGTGATGACGTCCCACCATGATGCCAAACATCATGAACACCAGCTAATCTAACACAAAGCCTCCCAACAGCAGCGCTGCTCCAGACTCAATATCTTCTTCTCTCTCTCTCACACACGCGCACACACACACACACGCACAGCAGAGCAGTACGTAGGAGTACCTCTGCGTTCGGAGCGTTTCTTCCTCCTCCTTTTGCCCCTGCGGCGGATCAGGCAGCACAGAGCGCTGTCCAGCATCAGAGCCATGGCACGGGTCCCCACGCTGAGCTCCCCTCGCTCAGCCCAACGCCGAGTGTGCCTGGATAACTTTGGATCGAGGAGGGGAGGCGTGGGGGGAAAGAGGAGGGGCAGCCAGTCTACCGTGAGGAGGGCGGAGAGCTGCTGTGGTGAATGGCTGTCGGATAAATGACCTAGGATGTCTCCTCCTCTTCCTCTCACATACATACTCTGGACTGTGATGAGCCACTCCCCAAAAAATACCTCAAAAGTGCCTTTTGAATATACATCTGACACTACGGCGAGTGATCAGAGGGGCTGCAAGCGTGCGACACACCGGAGGAAAAACGAAAATCCATTACATGAAACACTGGAGGATCAAAAAGTTCTACAGTGTGCCATCAAACAGCTCTGCTCTAACATGTACAGGCTTTACAATCATATAGCGTGCAGAGACAGAAGGACAAGGCTGAAAGACAAGGCTAAAGAGTGGGAAGTCGTGGTAATATTTCATAGAGAACCAACCCGCCCCCATGTAGAATATTCTGATCAAGGGACTACCGAAGGTAAACCGACCATTATAACGCCTTAGATAGGCCAAACTGCATCTATCCCAAAATCAAACTAACCATCGGGGCTTGATTAGGTTTAGGAAAAGATCTTGGTTTAGATTGAAATAAGTATCTTGTATCCTTACTTATGTATCTGGTGTTGGTTAAGCATGCAAATGATGTGACAAAAGTCAAATAAAATAGGCAATGGGACCGGACAGCGGTCTGCTGGGTGTTTGCTGGACCCAATGTTAACTGAATTTAGCCGGCGCGCTATAATGAAGTTTAACAGCATGATTAAGTTGTGAGTGTGGATCAGGGTTTGGCCTGTGGGGGCCTCCCTGTGAACACTGCAGAGAACCAGAGAATGGATGGACAGACTTTCCTGCTGCGAGCTATAAGCCCTGTTTGCTTCCCCGTCATTGATTTTGGCCCGTCAGTGCAGATTCTGACGCAGCGTGTCCAGTCAATCTCATCTGTTCTCCTAAAGACGTCAATTAAATGAAAGATTTCTTATCCTGTTGTTTTGGTAGCAAGGAGCCGACAGAACAAAAGGTCTTCCTGTACCGCGCCTTTGAAAAGACAATGGACGTACACCAGATTGGCCAGATCGTTCACATCTGTAGAGTTCATCATATTACTTTTCCGTGTCTTACTTTCGTTTCCTAATTTTTCCACTCTGAGATGAGACTGGGTGCTCCTCATTTGTCTTTGCTATCCCTTCCTCCTTTTCGGTCTCTTTCGGCTCATCTTTATCGGACTCCCACTTGATTTCTCGCCACGTACCTCTCCGTTTCCTTTGCCTCCGATTCACTCACTCTGTCTCTGTCTCTTCTAGCTTCAGATGTCCCACCAGACAGTTTCCCCGATTTTAGCCAGTTTAGCATATTTGTATGAATGTTTTAGAGTAAATTAAGTTAGCGGTTAGCTGAACAAACTATGCTAACGTTAGCTAGTGCGTACATAGAAGAAAGTCTGGTGGCAGGAGCTGAAGTGCATTTTTTTTTTTAAATTTTAAATCTTACAAAAGAAATGTTTTTTGTTGTACAAAAACCCACTTATTTAAAAACAAAATCATATTTAATATAAATTATTGCATCATTGGACCACAAATACATTTTTCCCCCTAGCAGCTGCTCAAGCAAGCACCACACTTTGGCAATCCCTGATCTAGAATAAAGCAGCTGTGAGAGCCCACATGTTGGATCATTTCAACCATTTGTTCCCGATCATTGATGACCTCTCGTACACCCATATGACACCTGCGTGTATACATCTATGGGACGGGTTGACCCTTTGAAGCAGAACCTGGCGATAGAAGCTGAGGTCCAGGGGAAGGAAGTTCCTCCGACTTTACACCACGGTACCCGACTTCTAAAGATTACCTGGGTTATTTATCAAACACAGCCGGCCAGATAGTTTCCCTAAAGGAGGATGTCCACTGATATTAAGTCCCTAGCGTTTAACAATATGTAAAACTAGTGAGGCAAAGAGTGTCCTCGAGTCTGAGTCGATTCCTTTAGCTTGGACTTGGCGACCTCTAGTGGTAGTAGTTATGGAGACAGTGGAAACGGGTTTGATGTGAGGAATAACAAAATCATGTTAGTCCATACAATTCAGTCCCAGCTGTGTTTCACGTGGTCACATAACCTCGTATAAAATATGAGGAGATTTTATCACATGTTCGTCTGCACAGAGTTTCGGAGACAACACTACCTGGTTGGATTTAGGAAATCTGGTTGTTTTTGGTTCAAATAAGAACAAAAGTGGAGTTACATGAGCACAGTTATATTCCAGGGGACATGAACAGAGGTCTGCTGGCTTGACGTCTGCCGACTGTCAATCTGTATGTGTCTCATGATTTTATCAGAACTGACATAAGAAGTTGTATGTTATGCCTCCTCTCCATCCAAGTGCCAGGCTGTGTTTCCTCTCCTTTTGTTTCCAACATCCCATCAGCCATTGGTGATGTGAAGCAAGCCACCGTGAACTACTCCTGGCCCAGCCTGTGTCGTGCTCCACACTAACATGACAGAAGGTCTTTTTTAGGTAGCAAAAGCTGTCTTCTTCTGTCTGAGGTAGTGACCCACACGAGGTCATAATGATGTCATCAGCATCTTCTCAGCTTGGGCTCGGTGGCACATCCATAAGGGAAACCCCCTAAACCTGATGACATGAAGTCTGAAAGAAATGGACATGTATGAGGTGGGCGATGCAAGCATAAACTGGAGATGTAGGGTCATGTGGTTCTGGAGCTAGCCTAAACGTCTCCTCTGCTGCCATCATCATCTCCACCATAAAGAGTGCCATTGAAAGAGAGGTATTCCTGCAGAGTCTACCCACCTGGTGGATGTCTTCTTCTGGGAATGTCTTCGACAAGATGAGGCTCTGAAATACAGAAACGGTATTGTGATGAATGCAGTGGGAAGGTTACACAAGCGGCCTGCAGGTGGAGCCGCTGTACCGTACTCCTCCCTCTCCTCCCCTCTTCTCTCGGTGGCTCAGCTGAAGGGTTATGAGAAGCAGATCCCGCTGACTCGAGACGGAGACGAGGCGGTCACGTGATCCGAAAGTGGGGCTCCAGATTAAAAGCCCGGCATCCTTTCATTGAATTGAGACAGTGGAAATTAGACGAAGACATTCCTAGAGGGCCCAACATGGTTCCACTGTTAGCTCTCTGTGAGGAGAAGGTCAGAGGTCAGGTGGGAACCAGGTGTACAAAGGCACTGGGAAGCTCTCCAGCCCCGACTGGCTGGGGTTCTTACATACACTGAGCCAAGTGGGGGGAGAGAGGGGAGCCGTGTGTCTCTGTTCCAACAACAAGAGCCAAGAGGGAACACTGTATGCATGCAGACAATCTGTGAAAGCACTCATTAATATCTATCTGGCTCCATTACAATAGTGAGAGCAAATATTAAAGCATAACACAAAGGCAAATAGTGAGCACTTGTAGCGACTAATAATCAGCTCACCTAATAATCACATTCAAACATTGTTTATAATGCACTATGAGAGGATTATATTACAATTGTGGTAGATATACTACAATTATAAAACAGGTCAGTGAATGACCAGCATTTATTAAGAATTATGATAACTGGACTTATATATCATTATTTTAAAAAATGTATTGTGTGTGATTTTTTAACAAAAGGCACCATACAATGTCATACTTCAACAAATGAAACATTTAGAATGTATGCATGAATTATGAGTTAAAGCTGCTTGCATAAGGTCATCATCAAGTTACTGCTGTTCCACTGGACCGTTATTAACTCACATATTTCAACAATATTCTAAAATGTAGAATTTATTCAAGATCTGAGCTGTACGCAGAATGTGTATCATTTTGTCCCAAATGTCTTCCGTACGTTATGATTTCACTCTCCTTTTTTGTTTTGTGAATATTTTGACATTCAGTCTCATCAAATCAGATATCACATACGGTGTATGGATTCATTAGAATAATAAAAGATGATATGATGACATATCAGTGATCTAAAGTAAGGGAAATTATATTTCTTTAGAGACTTTTAAATAAAATGTGATTTTACATTTTCAAGTACGTAATTAAAAACTTCCAAGGTGGTTGGTTTATTTTAATTTATCCATCCATCTGCACAGGGTCACGGGGGCTGGAGTCCATCCCAGCCAACTTCAGGAGATGAGAGAGAGTACATCCTGGATTGCCAGCCAATCGCAGCAATCCCACACAGAGACATACAACCATTCACACATCTACCGGCAATTCAAAGTCCCCAATCAACCTGATCCCCAGAGCATGTCTTTGGACTGTGGGAGGAAGCCGGAGAACCCGGAGAGAACCCACGCAAACACACAGAAAGGCCACTGGGCGGAATCGAACCCAGAACCTTCTTGCTGTGAGGCGACAGTGCTAACCACCACGCCACCGTGCCGCCCTATTTTAATATATATTTATTTTAATATTTAGTTTTTTGTGTTTTACAAATCAAGAGCAAGAGTAGAAATTGACACCTTCTTTCCCAGGTTTTTTGTTTGTCGTCTTGTAATTTGTATGAAGCGCGTCAAAGGAAAATGCACAGATCAAAATGAATTTCCAACCTGTGTTCTATATTAATGTGAAAATACAAAGCTATTTGATTCATTCAAGTTTGTCATCAAAAACTACAATTAACAAGATTATTCTAGAACATATGAAGATATATTTGAAGACATTATGATGTCTTAGAATAATAGCAGAGCTATAACTGGTCTTGAGAAGAGATTCAGTCCTGATGTCTTCATGACCTTTTCTTATCTTCTTGAACCTTTTTTTAGACCTCTCTTTACTCTCCTGACTCTAATAGTATGTATCACAGAAGCATGGCTACATTAAAAAACACACACAATGATTTAGACACTGCGTGCTCTATATTTTGTATTTTCATTGATAACATCACAGCAGAAATACAGACATGTACAGTAATTTAAAAGATTACAAATGGCTCCATCAGCATGTATCCACTCACACATGTCTGCTCCTTCCATTCATCTTCTGTCTATGAAAATGATCAGCTTTACTCATGCTGATCTCTGAGGCTGAGTGACCACCTTGTGGTTTGGTTTCAAATAAGAGCGTTTGTGACGTACAACCAGAAAGTAAAGTAGTGGTAACAAAAGGTCAAGTAGGTCAGCGTGGACTTTTGGTTTGAGTAGCGGACATGAGCGATGTGAAGCTTAATTGGGCAAACAACTTCAGAGGTCTGACCTCAACTGGCCGATCCAGCCTCACTCCGATACACGGCCACGGTCCGTGAGGCCGCGAGGAAACCAAATGGTCAAGTGTTTGCTCGTGTGCAGAATGAGAGAAGCAGGAGGCCAGAGGATGTATCTTTCTTTTCCTTCTTCCCCAAATCCCAGCGCGGAGACGGGTGAGGAGCAAACACAAGAGGATGTCTGTAACCTACTTTCAAGCATTTGCATATTATTCAGAGAGGGAGGAGGCAGTTTTAGAGAGTGCCGGGTTGGTGAGATGAGGGGGGTTGAGGAGGGGGTGGTCGGTCTGACAAGGACAAGACAGGTCGGCTAGAAAAAGCCCAGTGTCAGCATTTGAAACCCCTCGAGGTCGCAATGTTCATGAATCACTTTGGAACCAGGTCCAGATGCAGCAGTAACACGCCGTCTGAAACCTCTGCGGATCAGACATCTTTCTTTTTCATTCTGTTCACTTCATCAATGTTGTCTCTGCAACCGTGGTAAATATTTGATCACAGATCAGTGATCAGTGTGGAGAGGAAAACGCATTTAGGCACTGTGGGGGAGGGGCCTGCAGAGATCCCCCCCCCTCGCTTCATCTCATCGCTTTTTCTAAAATCCCACTTGTGGGGTGGGAGCACGAGTGTAGAGAGGGACTCGGGCTGTGGGACGGAATAATCGGACTCCAATATGCAAATGCTTTTGTGTGTACACACACACACACACACACACACACACAGAGATCACGCTCGTGGTCTCAAAGGTGTAAATCACATCTCATGTTTATTTAAACACTGTTTCAGTGTGTTGACGTCACCTTTGTGACTTCCTACCCTCCCCTTGAGCGCGCCGAGTCTCACGCCTTAAAGGGGCACGGCCCTCCTCAGACACATCAAGCTCAATTGACGGAGCATCCAGAGGAGCATGCGTGTCATCACCACAGACCATGTTTAATATTAACAAATGGACTGTATCTCATGTGTTTTTAATGAAGGTCAGTATCAGATCAGCGTATCCAAACACACCAGTTTGTTGTATTTGGTGCACAGACACTATTGCATAACAGTGCTCCTCATATTATTAGTTTTAGCTTTCTGTTGGGTTTATGGCTGCGACTAACAACGTGCAGATAATCACTCAGCTGTTAAACATCGTAAAATACGTAATTAGTAAAAAGCATAATTTCACAAAGAGGGTTGTTACCGAGGTAATGAGTGTTGAACTTCCCCTCTGCATTGCACAGACTCACACATCGTTTTGTTTTTCTCTAAATAAAAAGGTTGTGCTCTCCTTTCACCTGGACTAATCTCTCTCCTGGTGCTGCCTCGGTTTCCCTTCTTCCCCCCCTGACACAAAGCTGTCGGCCGTGCTATTTTTACACCAGGTTGAGCTCATTTGATCTCATCCCAGGACTCATGTTGACACCTTTGAAGGTTTTCACGTGATCCAAAGGTTGAATTATACATTATT